>NW_026279649.1:0-66749 GCF_023373465.1 Oncorhynchus keta
CCATGTAGCAGCTGACAGACCGGTCTAGATCTACTGTCTCTATTATAATATGACAGACCAGCGTAGATATGCCGTCTCTGTTACATTATGACAGACCAGCCAGATCTACCGCTCCTCATTATATATACGAGACAGACCAGCTAGATCGACGTCTCTATTAAAGCTGCGACAGACCAGCCAGATTTAATGTATCTATTAGTAATATGATAGATCATATGATCTATGTCTCTATAATAATATGACAGACCAGCTAGATCTATTGCTCTATATAATTTGACAGACCAGCTGCTAGATCTACTGTCTCTATTATATTATGACAGACCAGTTAGATTTCTGTATCTATTATAATATGACAGACCAGCTAGATATGATGTCTTCTGTTGCCATGACAGCACTGTGGCTAGATCAATGTCTCCTATTGTATTATGACAGACCAGCTAGATCTACTGTCTCTATTATATTATGACAGAGAAGGTAGATATACTGTCTCTATTATATTATGACAGAACATCTAGATATACTGTGTCTATTATATTATGACAGACCAGCTAGATCTACTGTCTCTATGTCTCTATTATGGTATGACAGACCAGCTAGATATACTGTCTCTATTATATTATGACAGACCAGCTAGATATGCCGTCTCTATTATATTATGACAGACCAGCTTTGATCTACTGTCGCTATTATATTATGACAGACCAGGTAGATATGCCGTCTCTATTATATTATGACAGACCAGCTAGATCTACTGTCTCTATTATAATATGACAGACCAGGTAGATATACTGTCTCTATTATACATGACAGACCAGCTAGATCTACTGTCTCTATTTATTATGACAGACCAGCTAGATCTACTGTCTCTATTATATATTATGACAGACCAGCTAGATCTACTTCTCTATTATTATGACAGACCAGCTAGATCTACTGTCTCTATTATATTATGACAGACCAGCTAGATCTACTGTCTCTATTATATTATGACAGACAGCTAGATCTACTGTCTCTATTATATTATGACAGACCAGCTAGATCTACTGTCTCTATTATATTATGACAGACCAGGCTAGATCTACTGTCTCTATTATATTATGACAGACCAGGTAGATATACTGTCTCCTATATATTATGACAGACCAGCTAGATCTATACTGTCTCTATTATATTATGACAGACCAGCTAGATCTACTGTCTCTATTATATTATGACAGACCCAGTGGGTAGATATACTGTCTCTATTATATTATGACAGACCAGCCAGATCTACTGTCTCTATTATAATATGACAGACCAGCTAGATCTACTGTCTCTATTATAATATGACAGACCAGATCTATTGTCTCTATTATATTATGACAGACCAGCTAGATCTACTGTCTCTATTATATTATGACAGACCATCTAGATATACTGTATTCTATTATATTATGACAGACCAGCTAGATCTACTGTCTCTATTATATTATGACAGACCAGCTAGATCTACTGTCTCTATTATAAAATGATGACAGACCAGCTAGATCTACTGTCTCTATTATATTATGACAGACCAGCTAGATCTACTGTCTCTATTATATTATGACAGACCAGCTAGATCTACTGTCTCTATTATATTATGACAGACCAGC
Organism: Oncorhynchus keta; assembly: GCF_023373465.1. Classification (NCBI taxonomy): domain Eukaryota; kingdom Metazoa; phylum Chordata; class Actinopteri; order Salmoniformes; family Salmonidae; genus Oncorhynchus; species Oncorhynchus keta. The sequence goes on from NW_026279649.1 coordinate 1,635, forward strand.
TAGATCTACTGTCTTCTATTATAATATGACAGACCAGCTAGATCTACTGTCTCTATTATATTATGACAGACCAGCTAGATCTACTGTCTCTATTATATTATGACAGACCAGCTAGATCTACTGTCTCTATTATATTATGACAGACCAGCTAGATCTACTGTCTCTATTATATATGACAGACCAGCTAGATCTACTGTCTCTATCATATTATGACAGACCAGCTAGATCTACTGTCTCTATTATATTATGACAGACCAGCTAGATCTACTGTCTCTATTATATTATGACAGACCAGCTAGATCTACTGTCTCTATTATATTATGACAGACCAGCTAGATCTACTGTCTCTATTATATTATGACAGACCAGCTAGATCTACTGTCTCTATTATATTATGACAGACCAGCCAGATCTCTATGACTGTCTCTCTATTATATTATGACAGTAGACCAGCTAGATCTACTGTGTCTATTATATTATGACAGACCAGCTAGATCTACTGTCTCTATTATATTATGACAGACCATCTAGATCTACTGTCTCTATTATATTATGACAGACCAGCTAGATCTACTGTGTCTATTATATTATGACAGACCGGCTAGATCTACTGTCTCTATTATACTATGACAGACCAGCTAGATCTACTGTCACTATTATATTATGACAGACCGGCTAGATCTACTGTCTCTATTATATTATGACAGACCAGCTAGATCTACTGTCTCTATTATATTATGACAGACCAGGTAGATCTACTATCTTTATTATATTATGACAGACCAGCTAGATATACTGTCTCTATTATATCATGACAGACCAGCTAGATCTACTGTCTCTATTATATTATGACAGACCAGCTAGATCTACTGTCTCTATTATAATATGACAGACCAGCTAGATCTACTGTCTCTATTATATTATGACAGACCAGCTAGATCTACTGTCTCTATTATATATGACAGACCAGCTAGATCTACTGTCTCTATTATATTATGACAGACCAGCCACATCTACTGTCTCATTATTACTATGACAGACCAGGCAGATCATTGTCCCTATTATATTATGACAGCTAGATCTACTGTCTCTATTATATTATGACAGACTGTGCTAGATCTACTGTCTCTATTATAATATGACAGACCAGCTAGATCTACATGTCTCTATTATATTATGACAGACCAGCTAGATCTACTGTCTCTATTATATTATGACAGACCAGCTAGATCACTGTCTCTATATTATGACAGACCTGCCAGCCTCTACTGTCTCTATTATATTATGACAGACCAGGTAGATCTACTGTCTCTATTATATTATGACAGACCAGCCAGATCTACTGTCTCTATTATATTATGACAGACCAGCTAGATCTACTGTCTCTATTATATTATGACAGACCAGCTAGATCTACTGGCTCTATTATATTATGACAGACCAGCTAGATCTACTGTCTCTATTATATTTTGACAGACCAGGTAGATCTACTGTCTCTATTATATTATGACAGACCAGCTAGATCTACTGTCTCTATTATATTATGACAGACCAGGTAGATCCTACTGTCTCTATTATATTATGACAGACCAGCTAGATCTACTGTCTCTATTATATTATGACAGACCAGCTAGATATACTGTCTCTATTATATTATGACAGACCAGCTAGATCTACTGTCTCTATTATAAAATGACAGACCAGGTAGATATACTGTCTCTATTATATTATGACAGACCAGCTAGATCTACTGTCTCTATTATATTATGATGACAGACCAGCTAGATCTACTGTCTCTATTATACAATGACAGACCAGCTAGATCTACTGTCTCTATTATATTATGACAGACCAGCTAGATCTACTGTCTCTATTATATTATGACAGACCAGCTAGATCTACTGTCTCTATTATAATATGACAGACCAGCTAGATCTACTGTCTCTATTATATTATGACAGACCAGCTAGATCTACTGTCTCTATTATATTATGACAGACCAGCTAGATCTACTGCTCTATTATATTATGACAGACCAGCTAGATCTACTGTCTCTATTATATTATGACAGACCAGCTAGATCTACTGTCTCTATTAGTAATTATGACAGACCAGCTAGATCTACTGTCTCTATTATTTATGACAGACCAGGTAGATATACTGTCTCTATTATATTATGACAGACCAGCTAGATCTACTGTCTCTATTGTATTATGACAGACCAGCTAGATCTACTGTCTCTATTATATTATGACAGACCAGCTAGATCTACTGTCTCTATATTATGACAGACCAGCTAGATCTACTGTCTCTATTATATTATGACAGACCAGCTAGATCTACTGTCTCTATTATATTATGACAGACCAGCTAGATCTCTACTGTCTCTATTATATTGACAGACCAGCTAGATCTACTGTCTCTATTATATTATGACAGACCAGCTAGATCTACTGTCTCTATTATATTATGACAGACCAGCTAGATCTACTGTCTCTATTATATTATGACAGACCAGCTAGATCTACTGTCTCTATTATATTATGACAGACCAGCTAGATCTACTGTCTCTATTATATTATGACAGACCAGCTAGATCTACTGTCTCTATTATATTATGACAGACCAGCTAGATCTACTGTCTCTATTATATTATGACAGACCAGGTAGATCTACTGTCTCTATTATAATATTACAGACCAGCTAGATCTACTGTCTCTATTATAATATTACAGACCAGCTAGATCTACTGTCTCTATTATATTATGACAGACCAGCTAGATCTACTGTCTCAGTGTCTCTATTATATTATGACAGACCAGCTAGATCTACTGTCTCTATTACATTATGACAGACCAGCTAGATCTACTGTCTCTATTATATTTTGACAGACCAGCTAGATCTACTGTCTCTATTATATTATGACAGACCATCTAGATCTACCGTCACTATTATATTATGACAGACCAGGTAGATCTACTGTCTCTATTATATTATGACAGACCAGCTAGATCTACTGTCTCTATTATATTATGACAGACCAGCTAGATCTACTGTCACTATTATATTATGACAGACCAGCTAGATCTACTGTCTCTATTATATTATCTCTATTATATTATGACAGAGATCTACTACTGTCTCTATTATATTATGACAGACCAGCTAGATCTACTGTCTCTATTATATTATGACAGACCAGCTAGATCTACTGTCTCTATTATATTATGACAGACCAGCAGATATACTGTCTCTATTATATTATGACAGACCAGCTAGATCTACTGTCTCTATTATATTATGACAGGGACCAGCTAGATTATCTAGCTGACAGATCTTCTATTATAATGACAGACCAGCTAGATCTACTGTCTCTATTATATTATGACAGACCAGCTAGATCTACTGTCTCTATTATATTATGACAGACCAGCAGATCTACTGTCTCTATTATATTATGACAGACCAGCTAGATCTACTGTCTCTATATGACAGACCAGCTATATTATGACAGACCAGACCTAGATCTACTGTCTCTATTATATTATGACAGACCAGCTAGATCACTGTCTCTATTATATTATGACAGAGCCAGATCTACTGTCTCTATTATATTATGACAGACCAGCTAGATCTACTGTCTCTATTATATTATGACAGACCAGCTAGATCTACTGTCTCTATTATGATGACAGACCAGCTAGATCTACTGTCTCTATTATATTATGACAGACCAGCTAGATCTACTGTCTCTATATATTATGACAGACAGCCAGATCTACTGTCTCTATTATATTATGACAGACCAGCTAGATCTACTGTCTCTATTATATTATGACAGACCAGCTAGATCTACTGTCTCTATTATATTATGACAGACCAGCTAGATCTACTGTCTCTATTATATTATGACAGACCAGGTAGATCTACGTCTCTATTATTATGACAGACCAGCTAGATCTACTGTCTCTATTATATTTGACAGACCAGCTAGATCTACTGTCTCTATTATATTATGACAGACCAGCTAGATCTACTGTCTCTATTATATTATGACAGACCAGCTAGATCTACTGTCTCTATTATATTATGACAGACCAGCTAGATCTACTGTCTCTATTATATTATGACAGACCAGCTAGATCTACTGTCTCTATTATATTATGACAGACCAGCAGATCTACTGTCTCTATTATATTATGACAGACCAGCTAGATCTACTGTCTCTATTATATTATGACAGACCAGCTAGATCTACTGTCTCTATTATATTATGACAGACCAGCAGATCTACCGTCTCTATTATATATGACAGACCAGCTAGATCTACTGTCTCTATTATAACATGACAGACCAGGTAGATCTACTGTCTCTATTATATTATGACAGACCAGCTAGATCTACTGTTTATTATATTATGACAGACCAGCTAGATCTACTGTCTCTATTATATTTTGACAGACCTGTGCCAGATCTACTGTCTCTATTATATTATGACAGACCAGCTAGATCTACTGTCTCTATTATATTATGACAGACCAGCTAGATCTACTGTCTATTATTATTATGACAGACCAGCTAGATCTACTGTCTCTATTATATTATGACAGACCAGCTAGATATACTGTCTCTATTATATTATGACAGACCAGCTAGATCTACTGTCTCTATTATATTATGACAGACCAGCCAGATCTACTGTCTCTATTATATTATGACAGACCAGCTAGATCTACTGTCTCTATTATATTATGACAGACCAGCTAGATCTACTGTCTCTATTATTATGACAGACCAGCTAGATCTACTGTCTCTATTATATATTATGACAGACCAGCTAGATCTACTGTCTCTATTATATTATGACAGACCAGCTAGATCTACTGTCTCTATTATATTATGACAGACCAGCCAGATCTACTGTCTCTATTATATTATGACAGACCAGCTAGATCTACTGTCTCTATTATATTATGAGACCAGGTAGATCTACTGTCTCTATTATATTATGACAGACCAGCTAGATCTACTGTCTCTATTATATTATGACAGACCAGCTAGATCTACCGTCTCTATTATATTATGACAGACCAGTCAGATCTACTGTCTCTATTATATTATGACAGACCAGGTAGATCTACTGTCTCTATTATATTATGACAGACCAGCTAGATCTACTGTCTCTATTATATTATGACAGACCAGCTAGATCTACTGTCTCTATTATATTATGACAGACCAGCCAGATCTACTGTCTCTATTATATATGACAGACCAGCTAGATCTATTCTGTCTCTATTATATTATGACAGACCAGCTAGATCTACTGTCTCTATTATATTATGACAGACCAGCTAGATCTACTGTCTGTCTCTATTATATTATGACAGACCAGCTAGATCTACTGTCTCTATTATATTATGACAGACCAGCTAGATCTACTGTCTCTCTATTATATTATGACAGACCAGCTAGATCTACTGTCTCTATTATATTATGACAGACCAGCTAGATCTACTGTCTCTATTATATTATGACAGACCAGCTAGATCTACTGTCTCTATTATATTATGACAGACCAGCTAGATCTACTGTCTCTATTATATTATGACAGACCAGCTAGATCTACTGTCTATTATATTATGACAGACCAGCTAGATCTACAGATCTACTGTCTCTATTATAATTTTGACAGACCAGCTAGATCTACTGTCTCTATTATATTATGACGACCAGCCAGATCTACTGTCTCTATTATATTATGACAGACCAGCTAGATCTACTGTCTCTATTATATTATGACAGACCAGCCAGATATACTGTCTCTATCTCTATTAGGTATCTATGACAGACAGACCTAGATCTACTGTCTCATTATATTAATACAGACCAGCTAGATCTACTGTCTATATTATATTATGACAGACCAGCCAGATCTACTGTCTCTATTATATTATGACAGACCAGCTAGATCTACTGTCTCTATTATATTATGACAGACCAGCTAGATCTACTGTCTCTATTATATTATGACAGACCAGCTAGATCTACTGTCTCTATTATATTACTTGACAGACCAGCTAGATCTACTGTCTCTATTATATTATGACAGACCAGCTAGATCTACTGTCTCTATTATATTATGACAGACCAGTAGATCTACTGTCTCTATTATATTATGACAGACCAGGTAGATCTACTGTCTCTCTATTATATTATGACAGACCAGGTAGATCTACTGTCTCTATTATATTATGACAGACCAGCAGATCTACTGTCTCTATTATATTATGACAGACCAGCTAGATCTACTGTCTCTATATTATGACAGACCAGCTAGATCTACTGTCTCTATTATATTATGACAGACCAGCTAGATCTACTGTCTCTATTATATTATGACAGACCAGGTAGATCTACTGTCTCTATTATATTATGACAGACCAGCCAGATCTACTGTCTCTATTATATTATGACAGACCAGCTAGATCTACTGTCTCTATTATATTATGATGACAGACCAGTAGATCTACTGTCTCTATTATACTTATGACAGACCAGCTAGATCTACTCTCTCTATTATATTATGACAGACCAGCTAGATCTACTGTCTCTATTATATTATGACAGACCAGCTAGATCTACTGTCTCTATTATATTATGACAGACCAGCTAGATCTACTGTCTCTATTATATTATGACAGACCAGCTAGATCTACTGTCTCTATTATATTACAGACCATTAGATCTACTGTCTCTATTATATTACTGACAGACCAGCTAGATCTACTGTCTCTATTATATTATGACAGACCAGCAGATCTACTGTCTCTATTATATTATGACAGACCAGCTAGATCTACTGTCTCTATTATATTATGACAGACCAGCTAGATCTACTGTCTCTATTATATTATGACAGACCAGCTAGATCTACTGTCTCTATTATATTATGACAGACCAGTAGATCTACTGTCTCTATTATATTATGACAGACCAGCTAGATCTACTGTCTCTATTATATTATGACAGACCAGCTAGATCTACCGTCTCTATTATATTATGACAGACCAGCTAGATCTACTGTCTCTATTATATTATGACAGACCAGCGTAGATCTACTGTCTCTATTATATTATGACAGACCAGGTAGATCTACTGTCTCTATTATATTATGACAGACCAGCTAGATCTACTGTCTCTATTATATTATGACAGACCAGCCAGATCTACTGTCTCTATTATATTATGACAGACCAGCTAGATCTACTGTCTCTATTATATTTTTGACAGACCAGGTAGATCTACTGTCTCTATTATATATGACATGACAGACCAGCTAGATCTACTGTCTCTATTGTATTATGACAGACCAGCTAGATCTACTATCGTCTCTATTATATTATGACAGACCAGCTAGATCTACTGTCTCTATTATATTATGACAGACCAGCTAGATCTACTGTCTCTATTATATTATGACAGACCAGCTAGATCTACTGCTATGTCTCTATTGTATTATGACAGACCAGCTAGATCTACTGTCTCTATTATATTATGACAGACCAGCTAGATCTACTGTCTCTATTATATTATGACAGACCAGCTAGATCTACTGTCTCTATTATATTATGACAGACCAGCTAGATCTACTGTCTCTTCTTATATTATGACAGACCAGCTAGATCTACTGTCTCTATTATATATGACAGACAGCTAGATCTACTGTCTCTATTATATTATGACAGACCAGCTAGATCTACTGTCTCTATTATATTTTGACAGACCAGCTAGATCTACTGTCTCTATTATATTATGACAGACCAGCAGATCTACTGTCTCTATTATATAATGACAGACCAGCTAGATCTACTGTCTCTATTATATTATGACAGACCAGCTAGATCTACTGTCTCTATTATATTGACATTATGACAGACCAGGTAGATCTACTGTCTCTATTATATTATGACAGACCAGCTAGATCTACTGTCTCTATTATATTATGACAGACCAGCAGCTAGATCTACTGATCTCTGTTATTATATTATGACAGACCAGCTAGATCTACTGTCTCTATTATATTATGACAGACCAGCTAGATCTACTGTCTCTATTATATTATGACAGACCAGCTAGATCTACTGTCTCTATTATATTTGACAGACCAGCTAGATCTACTGTCTCTATTATATTATGACAGACCAGCTAGATCTACTGTCTCTATTATATTATGACAGACCAGCTAGATCTACTGTCTCTATTATATTATGACAGACCAGCTAGATCTACTGTCTCTATTATATTATGACAGACCAGCTAGATCTACTGTCTCTATTATATTATGACAGACCAGCTAGATCTACTGTCTCTATTATATTATGACAGACCAGCTAGATCTACTGTCTCTATTATATTATGACAGACCAGCTAGATCTACTGTCTCTATTATATTTTGACAGACCAGCAGATCTACTGTCTCTATTATATTATGACAGACCAGCTAGATCTACTGTCTCTATTATATTATGACAGACCAGCTAGATCTACTGTCTCTATTATATATGACAGACCAGCTAGATCTACTGTCTCTATTATATTATGACAGACCAGCTAGATCTACTGTCTCTATTATATTATGACAGACCAGCTAGATCTACTGTCTCTATTATAATTATGACAGACCAGCTAGATCTACTGTCTCTATTATATTATGACAGACCAGCTAGATCTACTGTCTCTATTATATTATGACAGACCAGCTAGATCTACTGTCTCTATTATATTATGACAGACCAGCTAGATCTACTGTCTCTATTATATTATGACAGACCAGCTAGATCTACTGTCTCTATTATATTATGCACACCAGCCAGATCTACTGTCTCTATGTATTATGACAGACCCAGATCACTGTCTCTATTATATTATGACAGACCAGCTAGATCTACTGTCTCTTTATGTTATGACAGACCAGCTAGATCTACTGTCTCTATTATATTATGACAGACCAGCTAGATCTACTGTCTCTATTATAATATGACAGACCAGCTAGATCTACTGTCTCTATTATATTATGACAGACCAGCTAGATCTACTGTCTCTATTATATTATGACAGACCAGCTAGATCTACTGTCTCTATTATATTATGACAGACCAGCTAGATCTACTGTCTCTATTATATTATGACAGACCAGCTAGATCTACTGTCTCTATTGTATTATGACAGACCTGGTAGATCACTGTCTCTATTGTATTATGACAGACCATTAGATCTACTGTTTTATTATTATGACAGACAAGCTAGATCTACTGTCTCTATTATATTATGACATACCAGCCAGATAGATCTACTGTCTCTATTGTATTATCACAGACCAGCTAGATCTACTGTCTCTATTATATTTTGACAGACCAGGTAGATCTACTGTCTCTATTGTATGACAGACCAGCTAGATCTACTGTCTCTATTGTATTATGACAGACCTGTCTAGATCTACTGTCTCTATTATAATATGACAGACCAGGAGATCTACTGTCTCTATTGTATTATGACAGACCAGCTAGATCTACTGTCTTTACGATATTATGACAGACCAGCTAGATCTAATGTCTCTTCTGTATTATGACCCAGACCAGGTCGATATACTGTCTCTATTATATTATGACAGACCAGCTAGATCTACTGTCTCTTTGTATTATGACATACCAGCTAGATCTACTGTCTCTGTTATATTATGACAGACCAGCTAGATCTACTGTCTCTTATTATATTATGACAGACCAGGTCATAGTAGAGGGAGGAGGGAGACACTGTCTCTATTATATTATGACAGACCAGGTCAAGATCTACTGTCTCTATTATATTATGACAGACCAGGTAGATCTACTGTCTCTTTATATTATGACAGACCAGCTAGATCTACTGTCTCTATTATATTATGACAGACCAGCTAGATCTACTGTCTCTATTATTATATTATGACAGACCAGCTAGATCTACTGTCTCTATTATATTTTGACAGACCAGCTAGATCTATTGTCCCTATAATATATTATGACAGACCAGCTAGATCTGCTGTCCCTATTATACTATGACAGACCAGCTAGATCTACTGTCTCTATTATATTATGACAGACCAGCTAGATCTGTGTCTCTATTATATTATGACAGACCAGCTAGATCTACTGTCTCTATTATATTATGACAGACCAGCTCAATCTACTGTCTCTATTGTTTTGACAGACCAGCTAGATCTGCTGTCTCTATTATATTATGACAGACCAGCTAGATCTACTGTCTCTATCTATATTATGACAGACCTGCTAGATCTACTGTCTCTATTATATTATGACAGACCATGGAAGAACACATCTATTATATTTGACAGACCAGCTAGATATACTGTCTCTATTATATTATGACAGACCAGCTGATCTACTGTTTCTATTATACATGACAGACCAGCCAGATCTACGTCTCTATTATAATATGACAGATCAGCCAGACTACGGTCTCTGGTTATACTACCATTGACATCAGCCAGATCTACCTACAGAAGGAGCATGTCCCCTTTAGAAAATGGTGTCTCATCTAATAGCCCTGTAGCCACCAGCATGCCATGCAATTATAGATGGCTATGCCCTGAAAAATGGCTCATCTAACAGCCCAGCATGCCAGCAAGCACATACACATGCCTGTGAAAATGGCAACCATCTACTAGTAATAACAGCATGCACAGCACATACAGAGCCGAGCATGCCCCAGAAAATGGCATCTAATAGCCCCACGCACAGTCAGACATACAGCTGAGCATGTCCCAAAATGGTTTCATCTGTCACCCACAGCCAGGCATGCCAGCAAGACACAGAGTTTAGCATGCCCTTAGAAAAATGGCTCATCAGCCCTGTACAGCATGCCGTGCACATACATGAGCATGCCCCAGGCCGGTTTCTCATCTGGCCACCCTAGAACCAGCATGCCAGTAACATATAGACAGTTGCCCTGTCGGTTCTTCTAATATCTTATCGCAGAGCCGAGCATGCCCTTTTTAAATGAAAACTATCTAATATCCAATAATAGCATGCACATAGTTATCATAGCCAGGCTTAGCATGCCCTTAGAAAAATGGTTTCTCATCTGTAATCAAGATTAGCACATACAGAAGCTAGCATTCTGTAGTCATCTGGTCATCCCGTACCAGCATGGAGCCGAGCATGCCCCAGAAAATGGCAACCATCTAATACCTGTAGAAATCAAAGATGGCCAGTCACCGGCAGAGCCGAGCATGTCCTGTAGAGCCGCCTGTAGAACATGCCGTCGATACAGAAGCTGAGCATGTCCTTAGAAAAATGGTTTCTCATTTCAATATCCTTGTAATAGCATGCCAGTCAGAACCACAGAAGCTGAGCATGCCCCAGGAAAATGGTGTCTCATCTACCTAAACCAGCATGCGCCAGTCAGAATATACAGAGTTGAGCATGTCCTTGGGAAATGGCTCACCTAATACCCTGTAGAACCAGCACCACAGAGCTGAAACGGTTTCCTCATCTAACACCCAGACACAGGCACGCCGCACATAGAGCGAGCATGTCCTTGGGAAAAATGGCTCATCTAATATCCCGGTACAGTCGTGACATACAGAGCTGAGCATGTCCTTGTGAAAATGGTGTCTCATCTAATTCCGTACAATAGCATACAGTCAGACATACAGAGCCGGTTATTGCCCTTGGGAATGGTGTCTCATCTAATACCCTGTATCTCACAGCATGCCAGTCAGACATACAGAGCTGAGCATGTCCTTGAAAATGGTAACCATCTAACAGCCTGGGGGAACCAGCATGCCGTCAGACCATACAGAGCTGAGCATGCCTCAGAAAAATGGTAACCATCTACAGCCCTGGGGAATAGTCAGAACAGAGCTGAGCATGCCCTACCGGTGTCTCATTATTCCAGAAATATTAGAGCGAGCATGCCCCAGGAAAATGGTGTCTCATCTGGTCATTCTGTACGCCAGTCAGACATACAGAGCTGGTGTCCTGAAAATGGTGTCTCATCTAACACCCTGTAGAATCAGCATGACCATACAGAGCCGAGCATGCCCTGGGGCCGAAGACCATCTAATATCCTTGGGAGAATTACATGCCAGTCAGACATACAGCTGAGCATGCCCTGTAGGTCTCATCTAACACCCTGGGTAACCAGTGCCAGTCAGGACATACAGAGCCGGCCCCAAAAATGGCTCTCAAAGCATTTCTTGTCGTTTCTCATAGAGAATTCAGCAGCCAACAGGTAGAATTCTTCGTCTCCATGTATCCCTCTGTGAAAGGGGCCCTACCTGAACTCCAAAAGGGTTCTTCAAAGGGTTCTCCCACAGAGCTGAAGAAATCCCTTTGTGTTCTAGATAGAACCTTTCTAAGAGTGTGTTATAGTTTCCACTAATGTACACTGAGATGGAAACCCCAAGTATCTATATTGTAGGCATCAGGTTGATATTTCAGCCCGCTGCCTATTGGTGAAGCCAATCCTTCAAATATTTGACGACACGCGGGTAGCAGAGTTGCGCCGCTTGCATTTCCATTTGTGACGTGGTTCCACCAAAGTTCATCGCATATCCGCCAGCCGAGGTTCGCATACCACGTCCTCAGCAGAGGCTCCGCCACTCTGTTGCGGTCAAAGAGATGGGCCCGACACCAGAGGCGACGATATTGTACATCATCGTCATAGCAATGAATTTCTCTACCCACAAAACTCTTTTGCTTCATATTGTACATGGTTTCATTTTTCAGCAGTGTTCATATGTTGATACTGGTATGCTGAGTCGCTGACTGCGTTTTATTCGAACAGTTTCCGCTGGGGAAGGAATGAGATCTGTGTAGTTTTATCACCTGCTTTCTACCAAGACGCCTAGTTATAATTATTCGGTTTGAATAGAGTCATTTGACAGGGCTCCTTCATTTAACCAGATTACAGAATTTCAGAAACATGAATATACAGGTTATTAGCATTAACAATGTCAGCAGTAAACAAGATGTGAATGCATATCTAGATTATTGAAAGTGATTAATAAAGTTACTTCTCTTCCAACTACAGTTAGCATGCTATTCACTCCCAGTTGCTTCAGATCAGTGGTTCATATGGAATGGGGTTTATAGCTGGAGCCTCATATGCGGTCAGACCACAAAGCTCATGCAGAATGCCGCAGGTGTCAGTGTTACACAGAAGTGCTGCTATGTGTCGAAACAGACTGCTGGGATGTGGTAATGTCATAGTCTCTGCCTGCGCATTTTTCAATAGCCTCTGGTCTGCTGACAGGAAGCATAGTGGCGTAAGGCTCAGTTCAAGAGTTTAGAAAGTGACTGATTACGCATCTTTACTTCGTCATTGACTGTCAGCGCAGTTAAAATTGTCATACTCTCCGCTTCCTTCAAGAATTTCAGTATATTGCAAAATAATAAATGTCGCGAGTTCAGTTATATATCTCCAATTCAAAGCTCTCTTGCGAAGATATTTTAATTATGCTTGCATCTGTCTCAGCTCCATTCACTGACCCACGAATTGTTGTCGGTGACTTACAGGGGGATTCGGAGCGATACTGCATTTACTTTCCCAGTGTGTTACACACAGACACATTATTGTCACTGCCCACAGTGTCTGTGGAACTTCTCGCAATCCTGCGCCCCACCCCATCATCTCTAAACCACAGCTTCCAGTTCCTGGGCAGTGGAATGATTGCACGGGTGCCGACATTCTGATGTATCCATGAAGATACAAGCAGCCAGCTTCAAGCCGAGCCGCGTAGGTAAATTGAAAATAAGCTGTGGGGAGAGGTTTCAGCACACGCATGCCGGTCTCGGCATGATTCACAAGAGGTTGTTACTGCCGCATTTATCGACATACTCAATACAGCGATCACCACATGCACAACTCATGTGACGGCGATGAATAATTCGACGATCTGCGCAGATTGCGCGATCGAAAGCGTTGTAAATAGCAGTTACGTAAAGTTACAGTCTGCAGATTTACCCTTCCATCGTCAGAAAGCCAGGACTCGTTTTCTTCAAAGTGGATTAAACGCCTCTTCTACTCATTTGCCACACCTGCTCATGAATACAAATGGGCTGCATGACCGGGTTTCTCTCTGGGATCAGAGAGATCTGCCTGTCTGCCGCCGTTTCACCCCAGTGGCACAACAATAACGGGCAGTCGCCATATCAACAGCTCCTGCAGCGCAGACGCTGGTGCCAGTAGTGCCTTGCCAAGAATGAAGCTGCCAGACACTACTTCCACTTGTCTTTAGTTCTGAGCATTGATAAATGTACTGTTATTTCACCAAATTCAATTTAAGGAAGGCCAAGGCTGAAATGTGCCAGTGAAAATGGGATACTCAAAGTCACAACAATAAAAATGCAGTAAACAGTAACAACATGTTCAAACTGCCGCGCTTCAATCTATTCACTGTAATAGTTGCTGATATTTTTATTTATTTGTCCAGCAAGTCAGTTAAGAACAAATTATTTACACGACGCCTGAACAGTGGGCCGTCTAAATTGTGGGCAGAACGACAGATTTTTGTCGTGACTGGTCAAGCACCTCTCGGTCTGGGCCCGCTCTGCTCATCAGGCTGCATAGTCACTGTTTGTCATGCCTTCAACAGCAGCAGTGCAGATGGCAGTGTCATTGTGGCTTCACACTATAAAGGAGATATCTTTGTGATACGGAGCTGAAGATGAAAGGCTCACTTCGTAATATTTCGTAAGCCGATTTTTAAAGGTCAGTTTGTTATCTTTCCTACATCTTTCTTTGCTTGCTCTTTCGTTTAATTTGCCGATTTTGCTGTCTAATACACATACAGATCCTTTAATAGTCACGGTTGCCAAACAACATATAATTACTCGCTTCATCTCGAAGGTCTCGATTGCCAGTGAGGGTTTCACAAATTATTTTCACATTGTTTGCCAGACGTCATCCAGAGAAGATAACACACCGACTTCCGTATCGCGACTTCCCCAGAGTCTCCACATTGACTCTGCACGCACCCTGTCTCACACACCCTGCACGCACCCTGCATCCCACACCGATGCCCCCCTGGCTCCCACACCGCCCCTGCAGTACCCCCCGTCTTCACATTGACGTCAAGTAATTTCGTATATGTCTCACATTGACTGCATCGTACCTCGTATATAGTTCACACGACTTCTCGCATCGGCAGGCTAGTTCTCACCGACTCCCGCAGGCCGCCTGCAGCAGCTCCCCCACACCGACCCCGTATCGGCAGCCCCCTGGTACTCTCACACGACCCGTATCGGTACCCCCGCCCCACATTACTGTATCGCGCTCCCCTGCATAGTTCAATATTGACTTCTGTATCGCACAAGCTCACATTGACTCTCTGCACGCTACCCCCTGTATATGCCCCACATTGAATTTCTGTAGGCCGGTACTCCTGCTCCGCCATTGATTTGTTACTTTATCTATCTGTAGCTTCTTGAGTCCGCCAGTTGGGTTGGGCTGTAAGTAAAGATTCAATCGTTACTCGAGCATGTGACTGGCTAGATGACTCTGATTTGATTTGACACATTGTCACAGGCGGGGCATCCTTTCCTGTCGATACATCATTAATAAACATACATGTGCCTGACAAGTCTATCACGTTTACCAAGTATATATATCATACATATTTCATAGTTAAATACCAGTGATTCGCGGGAGAGTCACACATGTTTAAAATATCCAAAGAAGTCATCATTACTTGTTGTGCTGAAAGAATATAATATAATAATAATATATGCCATTTACAGACTTTCTTATCCAAAGTACTTACAGTCATGTAAAAGATACATTCTACGTATGGCGGCTCTGGGAATGAACTCACTACTCTGCTAAAGCATGCCATAAGCCAATAACTGAAGCTACAGAAGGACGAGCTGCTAAATGAATGGACCCATCGTTCAGAATTCGTTAGAATATCCACTTAGAATTCCGAGTGGTTGCTTGTCATGATAATCCCACATGAATATATGGTTTGTCAGATTTTGCTGAAGATTATTTACTGGAGTGATGAAACCTGTGTGACCATTTTAGAAATTGAACCATGCACAAAGTCAGCCACGTGAAAATGTGCGTATCGCTTAGTCAATCCCACCATACAACCGATGTTTCGATCACTACATACACCGCGAGTCGCGGATCTCTTGACAATGTGTGCCCGCCCGCACACCAGTCATACATACGTTGGCATCTCTCAGCCAGGAGCCATCAAAGCCCTGGTTTGTCGCCACGCTGGGACGGTTTTAGTTTCGTTCATCACATCTGTGCCGACAACAGCACTGCACATGCGTACTGGGAGCCTTCACCGCTCTCGGGCAGGGGCCAACGAGGCCGTGCCGCTTAAGCTGTGCTACGGGGAAAGATTGTCGCTTCTCACTTGCCACAGAGCGGAGGCAGCGCCGCGAGTATCAGGCACTAATGAAGATGCATGCGTTGCACGAGTAGTGAAAGGCAAGCGTTGTACTCTATGTCTAGTTCAGCCACCAGCTGCTGCCATGCTCGTTGAGAAATGATGCAGAGAGTCGGGTCATTGGCCGTTGCCATGAATAACCCAGCCGTACTCTTATTAGTTATATATTGTGAACTCCATAATATCAAACGATGAGTTGTATGTTGCTGATTGTTGCGCACGTTTTCACATAAACATGAGGGTTTGGGGATTCTATAGTTCATTGCGGGGTTCCCATGTTTACTTATTATAACACTTATTAGTTTTGATTATGGTCCCTGTGGTTTGGTAGATTCAGGTTTGCTATGTAGATATTTGCCATTTGCAGATTCTAGTATTTACCTATTCAGGAGTTTCTTAGATCCATAATTAACATTTCATATATCTCCATGTTGTGGTCATTACTGAAGAGCTGTTCGTGTTTCATCGCAGACAGTTTGGTTATCTCTCAATTTGAGGTACACCAGTCTAGATTGGTGGTAGTTACCTAGGTCAACATTTACTCTTGTTTACTTTATTATTATTATCTCATAGCCTAAATACTATCTCTCTTCGCATATTGATATGGCATTGGTAATTTGGGCAAGATTATTGATTCGGCACCGGCATTCGTATATAGCGTTAATACTTTATTCGGCAATGGTACCCCGCTGCGTTACCGATTCGGTACTGGCACTCGACACGATTCGGTATCGGCACTCCCGTATAGCAACACCGGCAATTCCCCGGGCGAGTGAAGCGTTGTCAGCCGAGCCCGGTACTCAATTTCCTGTACGCAAACGATTACCTGGTACTCCCGTATATATACCAGTACTCCCTATAGCAAAGAAATATTGACCCGGTACTCGTATATTCATTGATTCAGGCCCTGGCATAGCAGTATATTGATTCGTACTCCGGCAGGAAGCAGCACACGACTGGCACTCTATAGCTCAGTTCATTGTTCGTTGTGCCATTTCTGAAGTGACTACAATACTTTTTTGGGATGTCTTAGACAAAGTATCCTTTAGCCTCGAACTCAAGGGAGCAAGATATCTATCTGTTGTCACTCAGCTGCAGCATTTAGTGGGCCTTTGAAAAATAGACTGGACCAGCTTCAAATGTCATTGAATGGCTATATCTCTGTAAGCATGGCAGAATCAACAGATCCTGAAAGTGCTATACGCTGGGAGTCATTTGTCAGTTCTCAAAACACTGAGAACAAGGCACATGAATACGGCCTTTGCATTTCTCTGTGCAGTAGCAGTAGGACTAGCCTACTTAAAATAGTTGCTTGCGTGAATTTTCAGTGATTTCTTCTCAGTAATGTTTTCATCCAGCTCTACGAGAATGAACCGCCACAACAATATTTTGCCACACTACCTCAGCACGCATATATTGCGAAGCAGGGCACAATTCTTAACGCATTGACAATGGCATTCATCATTGCACATTGGCTAGATATGAACATTTCGACAGCAATATCATATTTGACTTTCCGAGATTTATCGTGTTGAAGGTGCTACTGTGGCACGTCAGCGTGTAGGCCTACTGCTGCTTACCTTCTTCAGACATGTTCAATATTCATATAAGAACAACAGAGGCATACAAACATTAAACACCTCCTGGTCATTGAGTTGCACTCCCTCTGCCCTCACTGGGCCGCGTGACCACACACGGGAAAGCTGAGCCGTGAAAAACCAGCAGCCTTGTAGCCTTCTGACAAACTCCGTGTGTTCGGCACTTACGCTCACATTCAACCATAATCCATGTAATTACCCAAGGTGCTTAAAATCACCTGTTGATTTCAGAAGTGATTTAACAAGGGCGCAGCTGCCGGTCGTTCTTCAGCGTTTCATACTCAGAGTATACTGTATCACCTCTGAGAGAAACCTTCGCTGTCATAGTATGACATCTGGCCGCGCATTTCATAAGTCACCCGGCGATGTTATTAGTTTTTCCTCATGCGTTTTTGAAATGCTTGCTGTGCCAATCTAAAATACATTGACATTCCCTTCCATTCGAGCCCTACGGCCTAGTATGCCAGGGAGTCACACGCCTACGACTGATGCCCTAGCGAATTCGCCGTTCTAAATAACACTTCATGGGTTATTGTGCCTGAGCGAGAGGCTTCTCGGGTAGAAACACGAAGGTAATTTTCACTTTCATAAATGTTATCATTTTCTGGCCATTAGCTACACCAAAGGCACGACGTCTCCTTCTCAATCACTTTATTTAGGAATATGCCAGATATCCTCATCTTGTTACTCGCAAGACACATTTGAAGCGCCGTTGCAATGTGTGAGGCCTCAATGAGGGGTGTCACGGTTTTCACCTAAGGAAAACCGTGACACCCCTCATTTTAATTTTCACACATTGCAGCAACTTCAAATGTGTCCTTGCGAATTATTAAGATGAGATATCACAATGTTCTAAATAAAGTGATTGAGGTTAGGGAGAAGGAACTTGATCGTGCCTTTTTGAGTGTTATCCCAATTCAATATGCAATGGGTGTTAGAGGTATTAACATTTATGAAAAGTGAAAATTGCCTTCAGTGTTTTCCTCACTACCCGAGCCTCATCCTTTTTTTAACAATAACCCATGAAGTGTTATTTAGAACAGCAGATTCTAGCTAGGACATCAATCAATATGGAATGACATTGTATTCCCCTAGCATACTAGACCATGCCAAGACTTCAGATGAGAGGGATGTCCAATGTATTTTAGGTTGGCACAGCAAACGTTTCAAAACAAACATGAGGGGGAAAAAATATGCTTTTCATCACCAGGTGACATAGGTACGCAGCCAAATGCAATCTCCTCTGTGGTGCTGAAGGTTTCTCTCAAGAGGTATTTTGAGTATACTCTGAGTATACAAAACATGACAGAGACTGACCAGCGGAATCCAGGTGAAAGCTATGATCGCCACTTGTTAAATCCACTTCATTCAGTGTTATAGAATGATTTTTAAGCCTTGAGACAATTGAGACATGGATTATGTGCCATTCCGAGGTTGAATGGGCAGTAGGTGCCAGGCACACAGGTTTGTGTCAAGAACTACAAGGCTGCTGGTTTTTTTCACGCTCAACAGTTTCCCGTGTGTATCAAGAATGGTCCACACCTTGTAGAGACCATGCCCCGACGAATTGAGTCTGTGCTGAGGGCAAAAAGGGAGGGGTGCAACTCAATATTAGGAAGATGTTCCTAATGTTTGGTATACTCTGTTTGTTCTTATATGAATATTGAACATGTCCTCAGAGAGAGGTAAAAGCAGCACAGTAGGCCTACACATGACAGTGCCACAGTGTACCTTCAACACAATGACATGGTGGTCTGCGTCCTCAGGAGAGTCAAATATGATGGCATATCAAAATGTTCATATCTAAACCAATGTCACAATGATGAAATGCCATTGTCAATGCATTTAAAAATTGTGCCACAAACTCGCAACTCTGTCATTGTAGGGGTGTGTGGCAAGAATAATTGATTTGTGAGCGAGTTCATTCTCATTAGAATAAGATGTTTCATTGCAAGGGAAAGAAATCACCTAAGGGAATTCACACAAGCAAGAAAAATAATTTTAAATTAGGCTAGTCCCTCTGCTACTGCACAGAAATGCTGTTTCAAAGACCATATTCATGTGCCTTGTTCTCAGGTGTTTTTGAAAGAGGCTTGTAGGTAAATGAGCTCTCTAGCCAATATAACGCACTTTCAGGATCTGTTGATTCTGCCATATACAGAATATAGCCATTCAATGACATTTGAAATCTGGTCCAATCCATTTTTCTAAAGGCCCTCATGCTGCAGCTGAGGTGACTTGTACGTCATAGATCGCCCTGCTGTGGACTCCCTTAAAGTTCAAGGCTAAAAGGTTCACTGTCTAAAAAAAGACATCCCAAAAGTATTGTAGAAGTCACTTCAAAGTAACACAACGGGTGTAGACTTGAAGCTATAAACAGGGAGTACCAGATCAATGTGCTGCTATATACAGGGAGTACCAGATCAATATACTGCTATATACAGGGAGTACCAGATCAATGTGGAGCTATATACAGGGAGTACCAGGTCAATGTGCTGCTATATACAGGAGTACCAGGTCAATGTGCTGCTATATACAGGAGTACCAGTCAATGTGCAGCTATATACAGGAAATACCAGTACCAGGTCAATGTGCTGCTATATACAGGGAGTACTAGTACCAGGTCAATGTGCTGCTATATACAGGGAGTACCAGTACCAGATCAATGTGGCGCTATATACAGGGAGTACCAGTACCAGATCAATGTGCTGCTATATACAGGAGTACCAGTACCAGGTCCATGTGCTGCTATATACAGGAAATACCAGTACCAGATCAATATGCTGCTATATACAGGAGTACCAGTGTCCATATCAATGTGCAGGGGTACAAGGTATTTGAGGTATATATGAGATAGATAATAATAAGAGTAAAATAAAGATGATTAAATGTTGGATCTGGAACCAATACCATAAATCTGACTGGGATAGCACCTCATTGGATAATAATGTCTATGATGATACAGAACAGCTACCTTCAACAATGATACACACAACTAGAGGGCATACACTGGAAATGGTAAACCTATAGAGGATCCCATAAAGAATGGTAAAACCTATAGGATCCCATAAAGAATGGTAAACCTGTAGAGGATCCCATAAAGAATGGTAAACCTATAGAGGATCCCATAAAGAATGGTAAACCTATAGAGGATCCCATAAAGAATGGTAAACCTATAGAGGATCCCATAAAGAATGGTAAACCTGTAGAGGATCCCCATAAAGAATGGTAAACGAGCAGAGGATCCCATAAAGAATGGTAAACCTATAGAGGATCCCAAAACACCATGTACATTACAGTATGAATGACAAGCTATGCATAATCAGCATACATACAACCACATGTCTGGCTTTGATATTTATTGGGGACTACAGTATGTAAAAAGGAGGTGCAGGAATGGAAACACGGCTGAGGACATTTGATATTCATGGGCAGCGGGCCTAGAAGTGTGACTCTTCTGCATCAACTTGCTAACTGGAGCATGGGCTAAGACTTACAGCCAGGTAGCAGCTGGTGGCTGAGACTAGACACTAGGAAGGCTCTAAGGCCTGTACTGATCATTACCTTTCACTACTCATTTACAGCTTACTACTGTACCGCAGCTCTGGTCTTCATTAGTGCCCTGTTACTCTTCTGGCATACCTCCACTCTGTGGCCAAGTGGACTGAGAGGAGCGCTCAATAACTCCCCATGGCCGCCACGCAACACACAACCTCGCTGGCCCCTGCCCAGGAGCGGTGAAACGGCCCTCCTACAGGTACACATGTCTAGTCTGTTGTCAACAGGACTGACGTGACAGACATGGGGCTAAAGATAGATCCCAACGGTGGCGGCTAGGTATTCAAAGGGGCTTTGTTTTTTGATGGCTCACTGTTTTGACAGGCTGAGGAGGAATAGGAGATATAACGATGTATGACTGAACATTGCTGCTGTAGACACGGGCCAGGTTGTTTTTGTTAATTCAAGAAGATCCACTGACTCACCGGGGTGTATGTAAGTGATCAGTACTATCAGAGTTGTATGAAAAGTTAAGAGTTGACTAAACGATACACACATTTTCACTGCTGTGGGCTAAGGTGACTATGCATGAGTTTCAATTTCCTAAAATAGTTCTCTTCACATAGGTTTCATATCACTCCAATCAAATAATCTTCAACAAAAATCCCCCAACCAAAACCATATATTCATGTCGGATTATATTAACATGACAAAGCAATTGAATAACTTATTCTCCATAGCTTCCGGTTCTATTTAAGTGGATAATTCTAACAGATTCTGAACGACATGGATTCCATTCCGACAACGAAAAGCATATTCCGTCCTTCTGTAGCTCAGTTGGTAGAGCATGGCGCTTGTAACGCCAGGTAGTGGGTTCGATTCCCGGGACCACCCATACGTAGAATGTATGCACATGACTGTAAGTCGTTTGGATAAAAGCGTCTGCTAAATGGCATATATTATTATTATATTATATTCTTTCAACACAACAAAGTAATGATGACTTGCGTTTTAAAAACATGTATTGTTTACAATCTCACGAGAATCACTGGTATTTCTTGTGTAAATATGTATGATATATATACTTAATTAAACCGTGATGAGACTGTCAGACATGTATGATTTATTAACATGTATCATTATTAGTGCTAAAGGAGGATGCTCCTGCCAGACAATGTGTCAAATCAAATCAAATCATATTAGTCACATGCTCCGAATACAACAGTGAGATGCTTACTTACAAGCTCCTAACCAACAATGCAGTTTCAAAAAATACAGATAAGAATAAGAGATAAAAGTAACAAGCAATGAAAGAGCAGCAGTGAAATAACAATAGCGAGACTATATACAGGGGGTACCGATACAGAGTCAATGTGGAGACTATATACAGGGGGGTAGCGATACAGAGTCAATGTGAGACTATATACAGGGGGCACCGATACAGAGTCATCATGTGGAGACTATATACAGGGGTACTGACAGAGTCAATGTGGAGACTATATACAGGGGGTACTGATACAGAGTCAATGTGGAGACTATATACAGGGGGTACCGATACAGAGTCAGTGTGAGAGACTATATACAGGGGGTACTGACAGAGTCAGTGTGAGACTATATACAGGGGGTACCGATCACAGAGTCAGTGCGGGAGACTATATACAGGGGGTACCGATACAGAGTCAATGTGAGACTATATACAGGGGGTACCATATTAAGAGTCAATGTGAGACTATATACAGGGGGTACCATACAGAGTCAGTGTGGAGACTATATACAGGGGGCACTGATACAGAGTCAGTGTGGAGACTATATACAGGGGGTACCGATACAGAGTCAATGTGGAGACTATATACAGGGGGTACCGATACAGAGTCAATGTGGAGACTATATACAGGGGGTACCGATACAGAGTCAGTGTGTTATCTTTCTGAGATTACATGAGAGAGCTGACTAGTCTAACTTAAATAATAATGAAAATAATTTAGTAAACCCTCACACTATTGGTCGAGACCTTCAAGTTCAAACAGGGACAAGGACAATTATATATATTGTTTAACTTAACCAATGACTATTAAGGGATCTATTATGGCGTGTATTCCTTATTAAGACTAATATAAAATCAACAAGTGTGCAGAGAACCTTAAACAAAGAAAAGATGCTTAGGAAAGATACTCAAAACTTGTGCTAAAAATCAACTACAGGGGTGTAATGGTACAGAAATGAGCCTTTCATCTTCCAAGCTCCGTATCTAAAGATATCTCCTTTATAGTGTGAAGTACAATGACACTATACCGTATCTAAAATTGTACTGTTGGGAATATGATCAAAACAGTAGCAAGTGTGAACAAACAGTGAGCTATACAGCCTGGTGGTTAGAGCGTTGGGCCAGTAACCGAGAGGTTGCTTAGATCGAATCCCCGGTAAAAATCTGTCGTTCTGCCCCTGAACAAGGCAGTTAACCCACTGTTCCTAGGCCGTCATTGTAAATAAGAATTTGTTCTTAACTGACTTGCCTAGTTAAATAAATAAAAATATCAACAATAACCCTAGAATGAACAATGAAAAATAGATTGAGAATGCAGCAGTTTGAGACATGTTCTTACTGTTTACTGTACATTTTTATTGTTTATTTGACTTTTGTTAATTATCCATTTTCACTTGCTTTGGCAATGTAAACATACGTTTCCCATGCCAATGAAGCCCTTAAATTGAATTTAATTGAAATGCTCAATTACACATTTGTATCCAATATAAAAGAACTAAAGACAAAAGTGGAGGAGAAAACAGTGTCCCTTGACAGCTTCATTTCTTGACAAAAGATACTGGCACCAGCGTCTACGCTGCAGGAGCTTGCTGATATGCTTTGAGCGACTACCCCGTTATTCTGTTATTCTCCCTGCGAGGATGAAACAGCAGCAGACAGACCGGAGTCATTCCTCCTGATCCAAGAGAGAAACCCCGTCATGCAGCCCATTTTAGTATTCATGAGCATGATTATTGGCATGGAGATAGAAGAGGCGTTTGAGAAATCCACTTTGGAGAAAAAGACTGTTTGGGTCCCTGGCTTTCCTGACGATACATGATTAAATCTACAGACTATAACCCCAACACCCCTACCGCCAACACTGCTATTTACAACACTTTCAATCACTGCCAATCCCAACAGTCCAATCAAGAACAATTCCATCACCATCCTTTTTATGAGTTGGCCATTGAAATGCAGAGGGTTACCACCACCACACCATCACATGTGAGTGATCCTTGATCCATCACCTCAACTGTGTGTTTAGTGGGGGGATATAATAATCTGATAATGCAGCATAGTAATACAGATGAATCATGCCAGAGACCAGCACATTCACTTGGCTGTTCTCTCTGCTGGCCTGGCTCTCCCATTTAGCTATTTTCAATCCATTCCACACATTACACGGCTCAGCAGAGAACATTTGGCTGCTTGTATATGCAGCCATGGACCACATCAAATATCAGCACCGTTATTTCTGTCCCATTCCACTGCTAGGAACTGGAAGGCTGAGCAGGACGTGAAATGATAGGGTGGAGCTGGGACAGCTTGAGAAGTTCCACAGACACAGTTTGGACGTGTGTGTGTGTGTCTGTGTTCCTAATAACACACATTTACCAGGAAGGGTCGAGCAGTCTGTCTGACTCATCTTCCAAGTCCCCCTGTCGTCGCGTCTCGGGCATTGGGTAATTCATTGGGTCAGTGAATGGAACCTGAGACAGATCTGTCACAAGCCTGCGTGCAGGGCTAGTCTTTCACCAGGGCAGTGATGGGCTTGGATTAAGGAGGTATATAACTGAACTCACTGACCGATTTATTTATTTTTTTTAATACAGAGTCAATAACCTGTAGAGGAGAGCTGGAGGAGCACCAGACAATTTTAGCTGCGCTGACAGTCCAATGACGAAGGACATAAAGTGCACTGTGCATCCGGTCCACTTTCCCAGTCACTCTTAGTTTTTAAGCCTTCGCCACTGTACTTCCTGTCAACTTGGACCAGGGCCTATTGAAATGCACAGGCCAGGACCCACGGTATTACCATTCCAACCGGGCCTGCAGGCTTTGACACATAGCAGCACTTCTGTCAATAACACTGACACCCCTGCTGACATTCTACATGAACTGGCTGATTCTGACCACACACTCTGGTCAAAACCCGGCTGCTCCAGCTGAGTCCCATAAACCCATTCCATATGAACCACTGGTCTGAAACAATAGGAGTGGAATAGCATGCTAACTGTGGATTAGACTCTCTTGAAAGTAGCTTTGAACAAGCCTAATCACTTTCAATAATCCTAAATTATCATTCACATCTTGTTTACCTTGACATTGTTAATGCTAATAACCTGTATATTCATGTTTTCACAAGAAGTTCTGCAGAGACACCATCTGGTTAAATGAAGGAATTACAATCAAATGAAGCTCTATTCAAACCCCGAATGAATTATAACTAGACGTGCGATACAAAGAAACGGGGTTGAGACAGTGCCACGGACATCTTTCATTCACTCCCAAAGCGGAGCACAATATTCGGGCACTAAAGACAGTCAACAGAGCTCAATTAGCCTGTACCGAATGAAAGTCACATATGTTTGCATATCAGACACCACTGAAAAAGAGTAGAACCATGTACAATATGAAGCCAAAAGGATTTTGTAAGGATATGAGGGGAATTCCGGTGCCTTCGATATAATTTGATGATGTACAATATCGTCACTCTGAGGTGTCAGACATCAACCCATCTCTCTTTGACCACAACTAGAAGTTGACGGGCCTCCTCTTGGGGACGTGGCCAAAAGCAACAGACCTCAACTCAACTGATTATGCAGTGAAGAGCTTTGGACAGGATTCGATCACAAAGTAAAATCACAAACGATACACAGAGCTTCCTGCTCTATACCACGGTTAGAATTCACATTAAATATTTGAAGGATTGGCTTCACACCAATAGGCTAGCGAATGAAAATATCAACCTGATTATACAATATAGATACTTGGGTTTTTTTCCATCTCAATTGTACATTGAATCAAAACTATAACACACTCTTAGAAAAAAAGGTTCTATCTAGAACCTAAAAGGGTTCTTCAGCTGTCCCTGTGGGAGAACCCTTTGAAGAACTTCCTTTGGGTTCCAGGTAGAACCCTTCCACAGAGGGTTCTACATGGAACCCAAAGAGGTTCTACCTGAAACCAAAAAGGATTATGCCTGAGTTCTCCTATGGGGACAGCCAAAGAAGTCTTTTGGAAACCATTTTTCTAAGGGCATGCTCAGCTCTGTATGGTCTGACTGGCATGCTGGTTCTACAAGGATATTAGATGAGACACCATTTTTCTAAGGGCATGCTCAGCTCTGTATGGTCTGACTGGCATGCTGGTTCTACAAGGATATTAGATGAGACACCATTTTTCTAAGGGCATGCTCAGCTCTGTATGGTCTGACTGGCATGCTGGTTCTACAAGGATATTAGATGAGACACCATTTTTCTAAGGACATGCTCAGCTCTGTATGGTCTGACTGGCATGCTGGTTGTACAAGGATATTAGATGAGACACCATTTTTTTTTCTAAGGGCATGCTCCAGCTCTGTATGGTCTGACTGGCATGCTGGTTCTACAAGGATATTAGATGAGACACCATTTTTCTAAGGGCATGCTCAGCTCTGTATGGTCTGACTGGCATGCTGGTTCTACAAGGATATTAGATGAGACACCATTTTTCTAAGGGCATGCTCAGCTCTGTATGGTCTGACTGGCATGCTGGTTCTACAAGGATATTAGATGAGACACCATTTTTTCTAAGGACATGCTCAGCTCTGTATGGTCTGACTGGCATGCTGGTAGTACAAGGATATTAGATGAGACACCATTTTTTCTAAGGGCATGCTCAGCTCTATGGTCTGACTGGCATGCTGGTAGTACAAGGATATTAGATGAGACACCATTTTTCTAAGGACATGCTCAGCTCTGTATGGTCTGACTGGCATGCCTGGTAGTACAAGGATATTAGATGAGAAACCATTTTTCTAAGGACATGCTCAGCTCTGTATGGTCTTACTGGCATGCTGGTAGTACAAGGATATTAGATGAGAAACCGTTTTTTCTAAGGGCATGCTCAGCTCTGTATGGTCTGACTGGCATGCTGGTTCTACAAGGATATTAGATGAGAAACCATTTTTCTAAGGACATGCTCAGCTCTGTATGGTCTGACTGGCATGCTGGTCTACAAGGATATTAGATGAGACACCATTTTTTCTAAGGACATGCTCAGCTCTGTATGGTCTGACTGGCATGCTGGTTCTACAAGGATATTAGATGAGAAACCATTTTTCTAAGGACATGCTCAGCTCTGTATGGTCTGACTGGCATGCTGGTTCTACAAGGATATTAGATGAGAAACCATTTTTCTAAGGACATGCTCAGCTCTGTATGGTCTGACTGGCATGCTGGTTCTACAAGGATATTAGATGAGACACCATTTTCTAAGGGCATGCTCAGCTCTGTATGGTCTTACTGGCATGCTGGTAGTACAAGGATATTAGATGAGAAACCATTTTTCTAAGGGCATGCTAAGCTCTGTATGGTCTTGCTGGCATGCTGGTAGTACAAGGATATTAGATGAGAAACCATTTTTCTAAGGGCATGCTAAGCTCTGTATGGTCTTGCTGGCATGCTGGTAGTACAAGGATATTAGATGAGACACCATTTTTCTAAGGGCATGCTCAGCTCTGTACGGTCTGACTGGCATGCTGGTTTAAGGATATTAGAAGAGAAACCATTTTTAAGGACATGCTCAGCTCTGTATGGTCTTACTGGCATGCTGGTTCTACAAAGGATATTAGATGAGAAACCATTTTCTAAGGACATGCTCAGCTCTGTATGGTCTTACTGGCATGCTGGTAGTACAAGGATATTAGATGAGAAACCATTTTCTAAGGGCATGCTAAGCTCTGTATGGTCTTGCTGGCATGCTGGTAGTACAAGGATATTAGATGAGAAACCATTTTTAAGGACATGCTCAGCTCTGTATGGTCTGACTGGCATGCCGGTTGTACAAGGATTAGATGAGACACCATTTTTCTAAGGGCATGCTCAGCTCTGTATGGTCTTACTGGCATGCTGGTTGTACAAGGATATTAGATGAGACACCATTTTTCTAAGGACATGCCTCAGCTCTGTATGGTCTTACTGGCATGCTGTTAGTACAAGGATATTAGATGAGGAAACCATTTTTCTAAGGACATGCTCAGCTCTGTATGGTCTTTATGGCATGCTGGTTGTACAAGGATATTAGATGAGACACCATTTTTCTAAGGACATGCTCAGCTCTGTATGGTCTTTGCGGTATGCTGTACTGGTTATAATATAATAAATAGGCATATAGATCTAGCTGGTCTGTCATATTATAATAGAGACAATAGATTCAGCTGGTCTGTCAGTTATTATTATAGAGACAGCAGATCTACCTGGTCTGTCATATTATAATAGATACAGTAAATCTAGCTGGTCTGTCATATTATTATAGAGACGGTAGATCTACCTGGTCTGACGTAATATAATAGAGACAGTAGATCTAGCTGGTCTGTCATAATACAATAGAGACAGTAGATCTAGCTGGTCTGTCATAATATAATAGCGACATTAGATCTACCTGGTCTTTCATAATATAATAGAGAAAGTAGATCTAGCTGGTCTCTCATAATATAGTAGAGACAGTAGATCTAGCTGGTCTGTCATAATTTAATAGAGACAGTAGTTCTAGCTGCTCTGTCATAATACAATAGAGACAGTAGATCTAGCTGGTCTGTCATATTATTATAGAGACGGTAGATCTACCTGGTCTGTCGTAATATAATAGAGACAGTAGATCTAGGTGGTCTGTCATAATACAATAGAGACAGTAGATCTAGCTGGTCTGTCATATTATAATAGAGACAGTAGATCTAGCTGGTCGGTAACATTATAATAGAGACAGTAGATATAGCTGGTCTGTCATAATATAATAGCGACAGTAGATCTAGCTGGTCTGTCATATTATAATAGAGACAGTAGATCTAGCTGGCCTGTCATAATATAATAGAGACAGCATATCTAGCTGGTCTGTCATATTATTATAGAGACAGTCGATCTAGCTGGTCTGTCATATTATAATAGATACAGTATATCTAGATGGTCTGTCATAATATAATAGAGACAGTAGATCTAGCTGGTCTGTCATATTATAATAGAGACAGTAGATCTAGCTGGTCTGTCATATTATAATAGAGACAGTAGATCTAGCTGGTCTGTCATAGTATAATGAGACAGTAGATCTAGCTGGCCTGTCATAATATAATAGAGACAGCATATCTAGCTGGCCTGTCATAATATAATAGAGACAGTATATCTAGCTGGTCTGTCATATTATAATAGATACAGTATATCTAGATGGTTTGTCATAATATAATAGAGACAGTAGATCTAGCTGGTCTGTCATATTATAATAGAGACAGTAGATCTAGCTAGTCTGTCATAATACAATAGAGACAGTAGATCTAGCTGGTCTGTCATAATGTAATAGAGACAGCATATCTAGCTGGTCTGTCATATTATAACAGCGACAATAGATCTAGCTGGTCTGTCATGTTATAATAGAGACAGCATATCTAGCTGGCCTGTCATAATATAATAGAAACAGCATATCTAGCTGGTCTGTCATATTATTATAGAGACAGTCGATCTAGCTGGTCTGTCATATTATAATAGATACAGTATATCTAGATGGTCTGTCATAATATAATAGAGACAGTAGATCTAGCTGGTCTGTCATATTATAATAGAGACAATAGATCTAGCTGGTCTGTCATATTATTATTATAGAGACAGTAGATCTAGCTGGTCTGTCATATTATAATAGATACAGTAAATCTAGCTGGTCTGTCATATTATTATAGAGACGATAGATCTACCTGGTCTGTCGTAATATAATAGAGACAGTAGATCTAGCTTGTCTGTCATAATATAATAGAGACAGTAGATGTAGCTGGTCTGTCATATTATAATAGAGACAGTAGATCTAGCTGGTCTGTCATAATACAATAGAGACAGTAGATCTAGCTGGTCTGTCATATTATAATAGAGACAGTAGATTTAGCTGGTCTGTCATAATACAATAGAGACAATAGATCTAGCTGGTCTGTCATAATGTAATAGAGACAGCATATCTAGCTGGTCTGTCATATTATAACAGCGACAATAGATCTAGCTGGTCTGTCATATTATAATAGAGACAGCATATCTAGCTGGCCTGTCATAATATAATAGAGACAGCATATCTAGCTGGTCTGTCATATTATTATAGAGACAGTCGATCTAGCTGGTCTGTCATATTATAATAGATACAGTATATCTAGATGGTCTGTCATAATATAATAGAGACAGTAGATCTAGCTGGTCTGTCATATTATAATAGAGACAATAGATCTAGCTGGTCTGTCATATTATTATAGAGACAGTAGATCTAGCTGGTCTGTCATAATATAATAGAGACAGTAGATCTAGCTGGTCTGTCATAATATAATAGAGACAGTAGATCTAGCTGGTCTGTCATATTATAATAGAGACAGTAGATCTAGCTGGTCTGTCATAATACAATAGAGACAGTAGATCTAGCTGGTCTGTCAAATAATAATAGAGACAGTAGATCTAGCTGGTCTGTCATAATGTAATAGAGACAGCATATCTAGCTGGTCTGTCATATTATAATAGATACAGTAAATCTAGCTGGTCTGTCATATTATTACAGAGACGATAGATCTACCTGGTCTGTCTTAATATAATAGAGACAGTAGATCTAGCTGGTCTGTCATAATATAATAGAGACAGTAAATGTAGCTGGTCTGTCATATTATAATAGAGAGTAGATCTAGCTGGTCTGTCATAATACAATAGAGACAGTAGATCTAGCTGGTCTGTCATATTATAATAGAGACAGTAGATCTAGCTGGTCTGTCATAATACAATGGAGACAGTAGATCTAGCTGGTCTGTCAAATAAGAATAGAGACAGTAGATCTAGCTGGTCTGTCATAATGTAATAGAGACAGCATATCTTGCTGGTCTGTCATATTATAATAGCGACAATAGATCTAGCTGGTCTGTCATATTATAATAGAGACAACATATCTAGCTGGCCTGTCATAATATAATAGAGACAGCATATCTAGCTGGTCTGTCATATTATTATAGCGACAGTAGATCTAGCTGGTCTGTCATATTATAATAGAGACAATAGATCTAGCTGGCCTGTCATAATATAATAGAGACAGCATATCTAGCTGGTCTGTCATATTATTATAGAGACAGTCGATCTAGCTGGTCTGTCATATTATAATAGATACAGTATATCTAGATGGTCTGTCATAATATAATAGAGACAGTAGATCTAGCTGGTCTGTCATATTATAATAGAGACAGTAGATCTAGCTGGTCTGTCATTATAATAGAGACAGTAGATCTAGCTGGTCTGTCATAATATAATAGAGACAGTAGATCTAGCTGGTCTGTCATATTATAATAGAGACAGTAGATCTAGCTGGTCTGTCATAATACAATAGAGACAGTAGATCTAGCTGGTCTGTCATAATGTAATATAGACAGCATATTTAGCTGGTCTGTCATATTATAACAGCGACAATAGATCTAGCTGGTCTGTCATATTATAATAGAGACAGCATATCTAGCTGGCCTGTCATAATATAATAGAGACAGCATATCTAGCTGGTCTGTCATATTATTATAGAGACAGTCGATCTAGCTGGTCTGTCATATTATAATAGATACAGTATATCTAGATGGTCTGTCATAATATAATAGAGACAGTAGATCTAGCTGGTCTGTCATATTATAATAGAGACAGCATATCTAGCTGGCCTGTCATAATATAATAGAGACAGCATATCTAGCTGGTCTGTCATATTATTATAGCGACAGTAGATCTAGCTGGTCTGTCATATTATAATAGAGACATCATATCTAGCTGGCCTGTCATAATATAATAGAGACAGCATATCTAGCTGGTCTGTCATATTATTATAGCGACAGTAGATCTAGCTGGTCTGTCATATTATAATAGAGACAGCATATCTAGCTGGCCTGTCATAATATAATAGAGACAGCATATCTAGCTGGTCTGTCATATTATTATCGAGACAGTAGATCTAGCTGGCCTGTCATAATATAATAGAGACAGCATATCTAGCTGGTCTGTCATATTATTATAGAGACAGTAGATCTAGCTGGTCTGTCATATTATAATAGATACAGTAAATCTAGCTGGTCTGTCATATTATTATAGAGATGATAGATTTACCTGGTCTGTCGTAATATAATAGAGACAGTAGATCTAGCTGGTCTGTCATAATATAATAGAGACAGTAGATGTAGCTGGTCTGTCATATTATAATAGAGACAGTAGATCTAGCTGGTCTGTCATAATACAATAGAGACAGTAGATCTAGCTGGTCTGTCATATTATAATAGAGACAGTAGATCTAGCTGGTCTGTCATAATACAATAGAGACAGTAGATCTAGCTGGTCTGTCAAATAATAATAGAGACAGTAGATCTAGCTGGTCTGTCATAATGTAATAGAGACAGCATATCTAGCTGGTCTGTCATATTATAATAGATACAGTAAATCTAGCTGGTCTGTCATATTATTATAGAGACGATAGATCTACCTGGTCTGTCGTAATATAATAGAGACAGTAGATCTAGCTGGTCTGTCATAATATAATAGAGACAGTAGATCTAGCTGGTCTGTCATAATACAATAGAGACAGTATATCTAGCTGGTCTGTCATATTATAATAGAGACAGTAGATCTAGCTGGTCTGTCATAATACAATAGAGACAGTAGATCTAGCTGGTCTGTCAAATAATAATAGAGACAGTCGATCTAGCTGGTCTGTCATAATGTAATAGAGACAGCATATCGAGCTGGTCTGTCATATTATAATAGCGACAATAGATCTAGCTGGTCTGTCATATTATAATAGAGACAGCATATCTAGCTGGTCTGTCATATTATAATAGATACAGTAAATCTAGCTGGTCTGTCATATTATTATAGAGACGATAGATCTACCTGGTCTGTCTTAATATAATAGAGACAGTAGATCTAGCTGGTCTGTCATAATATAATAGAGACAGTAAATGTAGCTGGTCTGTCATATTATAATAGAGAGAGTAGATCTAGCTGGTCTGTCATAATACAATAGAGACAGTAGATCTAGCTGGTCTGTCATATTATAATAGAGACAGTAGATCTAGCTGGTCTGTCATAATACAATAGAGACAGTAGATCTAGCTGGTCTGTCAAGTAAGAATAGAGACAGTAGATCTAGCTGGTCTGTCATAATGTAATAGAGACAGCATATCTTGCTGGTCTGTCATATTATAATAGCGACAATAGATCTAGCTGGTCTGTCATATTATAATAGAGACAGCATATCTAGCTGGCCTGTCATAATATAATAGAGACAGCATATCTAGCTGGTCTGTCATATTATTATAGCGACAGTAGATCTAGCTGGTCTGTCATATTATAATAGAGACAATAGATCTAGCTGGCCTGTCATAATATAATAGAGACAGCATATCTAGCTGGTCTGTCATATTATTATAGAGACAGTCGATCTAGCTGGTCTGTCATATTATAATAGAGACAATAGATCTAGCTGGCCTGTCATAATATAATAGAGACAGCATATCTAGCTGGTCTGTCATAATACAATAGAGACAGTAGATCTAGCTGGTCTGTCAAATAATAATAGAGACAGTAGATCTAGCTGGTCTGTCATAATGTAATAGAGACAGCATATCGAGCTGGTCTGTCATATTATAATAGCGACAATAGATCTAGCTGGTCTGTCATATTATAATAGAGACAGCATATCTAGCTGGTCTGTCATATTATAATAGATACAGTAAATCTAGCTGGTCTGTCATATTATTATAGAGACGATAGATCTACCTGGTCTGTCTTAATATAATAGAGACAGTAGATCTAGCTGGTCTGTCATAATATAATAGAGACAGTAAATGTAGCTGGTCTGTCATATTATAATAGAGAGTAGATCTAGCTGGTCTGTCATAATACAATAGAGACAGTAGATCTAGCTGGTCTGTCATATTATAATAGAGACAGTAGATCTAGCTGGTCTGTCATAATACAATAGAGACAGTAGATCTAGCTGGTCTGTCAAATAAGAATAGAGACAGTAGATCTAGCTGGTCTGTCATAATGTAATAGAGACAGCATATCTTGCTGGTCTGTCATATTATAATAGCGACAATAGATCTAGCTGGTCTGTCATATTATAATAGAGACAGCATATCTAGCTGGCCTGTCATAATATAATAGAGACAGCATATCTAGCTGGTCTGTCATATTATTATAGCGACAGTAGATCTATCTGGTCTGTCATATTATAATAGAGACAATAGATCTAGCTGGCCTGTCATAATATAATAGAGACAGCATATCTAGCTGGTCTGTCATATTATTATAGAGACAGTCGATCTAGCTGGTCTGTCATATTATAATAGATACAGTATATCTAGATGGTCTGTCATAATATAATAGAGACAGTAGATCTAGCTGGTCTGTCATATTATAATAGAGACAGTAGATCTAGCTGGTCTGTCATTATAATAGAGACAGTAGATCTAGCTGGTCTGTCATAATATAATAGAGACAGTAGATCTAGCTGGTCTGTCATATTATAATAGAGACAGTAGATCTAGCTGGTCTGTCATAATACAATAGAGACAGTAGATCTAGCTGGTCTGTCATAATGTAATATAGACAGCATATTTAGCTGGTCTGTCATATTATAACAGCGACAATAGATCTAGCTGGTCTGTCATGTTATAATAGAGACAGCATATCTAGCTGGCCTGTCATAATATAATAGAGACAGCATATCTAGCTGGTCTGTCATATTATTATAGAGACAGTCGATCTAGCTGGTCTGTCATATTATAATAGATACAGTATATCTAGATGGTCTGTCATAATATAATAGAGACAGTAGATCTAGCTGGTCTGTCATATTATAATAGAGACAGCATATCTAGCTGGCCTGTCATAATATAATAGAGACAGCATATCTAGCTGGTCTGTCATATTATTATAGCGACAGTAGATCTAGCTGGTCTGTCATATTATAATAGAGACAGCATATCTAGCTGGCCTGTCATAATATAATAGAGACAGCATATCTAGCTGGTCTGTCATATTATTATAGCGACAGTAGATCTAGCTGGTCTGTCATATTATAATAGAGACAGCATATCTAGCTGGCCTGTCATAATATAATAGAGACAGCATATCTAGCTGGTCTGTCATATTATTATAGAGACAGTAGATCTAGCTGGCCTGTCATAATATAATAGAGACAGCATATCTAGCTGGTCTGTCATATTATTATAGAGACAGTAGATCTAGCTGGTCTGTCATATTATAATAGATACAGTAAATCTAGCTGGTCTGTCATATTATTATAGAGATGATAGATTTACCTGGTCTGTCGTAATATAATAGAGACAGTAGATCTAGCTGGTCTGTCATAATATAATAGAGACAGTAGATGTAGCTGGTCTGTCATATTATAATAGAGACAGTAGATCTAGCTGGTCTGTCATAATACAATAGAGACAGTAGATCTAGCTGGTCTGTCATATTATAATAGAGACAGTAGATCTAGCTGGTCTGTCATAATACAATAGAGACAGTAGATCTAGCTGGTCTGTCAAATAATAATAGAGACAGTAGATCTAGCTGGTCTGTCATAATGTAATAGAGACAGCATATCTAGCTGGTCCATTGTGTCCTCCTCCCAGAGCGCTAAGAACCTTGGCGTGATCCTGGACAACACCCTGACGTTCTCAACTAACATCAAGGCGGTGTCCCGTTCCTGTAGGTTCATGCTCTACAACATCCGCAGAGTACGACCCTGCCTCACACAGGAAGCGGCGCAGGTCCTAATCCAGGCACTTGTCATCTCCCGTCTTGATTACTGCAACTCGCTGTTGGCTGGGCTCCCTGCCTGTGCCATTAAACCCCTACAACTCATCCAGAACGCCGCAGCCCGTCCTGGTGTTCAACCTTCCCAAGTTCTCTCACGTCACCCCGCTCCTCCTCCGCTCTCTCCACTGGCTTCCAGTTGAAGCCGCATCCGCTACAAGACCATGGTGCTCGCCTACGGAGCTGTGAGGGAACGGCACCTCAGTACCTCCAGGCTCTGATCAGGCCCTACACCCAAACAAGGGCACTGCGTTCATCCACCTCTGGCCTGCTCGCCTCCCTACCACTGAGGAAGTACAGTTCCCGCTCAGCCCAGTCAAAACTGTTCGCTGCTCTGGCCCCCAATGGTGGAACAAACTCCTCACGACGCCAGGACAGCGGAGTCAATCACCACCTTCCGGAGACACCTGAAACCCCACCTCTTCAAGGAATACCTAGGATAGGGTAAGTAAGGGTAAGTAATCCTTCTCACCCCCTTCTCCCCCAACAAGATTTAGATGCAAGTGGCTGTTCCACTGGGTGTCATAGGTGTTTGCACCAATTTGTAAGTCGCTCTGGATAAGAGCGTCTGCTAAATGACTTAAATGTAAATGTAAATTATAATAGATACAGTAAATCTAGCTGGTCTGTCATATTATTATAGAGACGATAGATCTACCTGGTCTGTCGTAATATAATAGAGACAGTAGATCTAGCTGGTCTGTCAAAATATAATAGAGACAGTAGATGTAGCTGGTCTGTCATATTATAATAGAGAGAGTAGATCTAGCTGGTCTGTCATAATACTATAGAGACAGTAGATCTAGCTGGTCTGTCATATTATAATAGAGACAGTAGATCTAGCTGGTCTGTCATAATACAATAGAGACAGTAGATCTAGCTGGTCTGTCAAATAAGAATAGAGACAGTAGATCTAGCTGGTCTGTCATAATGTAATAGAGTCAGCATATCTTGCTGGTCTGTCATATTATAATAGCGACAATAGATCTAGCTGGTCTGTCATATTATAATAGAGACAGCATATCTAGCTGGCCTGTCATAATATAATAGAGACAGCATATCTAGCTGGTCTGTCATATTATTATAGCGACAGTAGATCTAGCTGGTCTGTCATATTATAATAGAGACAGTAGATCTAGCTGGCCTGTCATAATATAATAGAGACAGCATATCTAGCTGGTCTGTCATATTATTATAGAGACAGTCGATCTAGCTGGTCTGTCATATTATAATAGATACAGTATATCTAGATGGTCTGTCATAATATAATAGAGACAGTAGATCTAGCTGGTCTGTCATATTATAATAGAGACAGTAGATCTAGCTGGTCTTTCATATTATAATAGAGACAGTAGATCTACCTGGTCTGTCGTAATATAATAGAGACAGTAGATCTAGCTGGTCTGTCATAATATAATAGAGACAGCATATCTAGCTGGCCTGTCATAATATAATAGAGACAGTAGATCTAGCTGGTCTGTCATAATACAATAGAGACAGTAGATCTAGCTGGTCTGTCATATTATAATAGAGACAGTAGAGCTAGCTGGTCTGTCATAATACAATAGAGACAGTAGATCTAGCTGGTCTGTCAACTAATAATAGAGACAGTAGATCTAGCTGGTCTGTCATAATGTAATAGAGACAGCATATCTAGCTGGTCTGTCATATTATAATAGAGACAGTAGATCTAGCTGGCCTGTCATAATATAATAGAGACAGCATATCTAGCTGGTCTGTCATATTATTATAGAGACAGTCGATCTAGCTGGTCTGTCATATTATAATAGATACAGTATATCTAGATGGTCTGTCATAATATAATAGAGACAGTAGATCTAGCTGGTCTGTCATATTATAATAGAGACAGTAGATCTAGCTGGTCTTTCATATTATAATAGAGACAGTAGATCTACCTGGTCTGTCGTAATATAATAGAGACAGTAGATCTAGCTGGTCTGTCATAATATAATAGAGACAGCATATCTAGCTGGCCTGTCATAATATAATAGAGACAGTAGATCTAGCTGGTCTGTCATAATACAATAGAGACAGTAGATCTAGCTGGTCTGTCATATTATAATAGAGACAGTAGAGCTAGCTGGTCTGTCATAATACAATAGAGACAGTAGATCTAGCTGGTCTGTCAACTAATAATAGAGACAGTAGATCTAGCTGGTCTGTCATAATGTAATAGAGACAGCATATCTAGCTGGTCTGTCATATTATAATAGCGACAATAGATCTAGCTGGTCTGTCATATTATAATAGAGACAGCATATCTAGCTGGTCTGTCATATTATAATAGATACAGTAAATCTAGCTGGTCTGTCATATTATTATAGAGACGATAGATCTATCTGGTCTGTCGTAATATAATAGAGACAGTAGATCTAGCTGGTCTGTCATAATATAATAGAGACAGTAGATGTAGCTGGTCTGTCATATTATAATAGAGAGAGTAGATCTAGCTGGTCTGTCATATTATAATAGAGACAGTAGATCTAGCTGGTCTGTCATATTATAATAGAGACAGTAGATCTAGCTGGTCTGTCATAATACAATAGAGACAGTAGATCTAGCTGGTCTGTCAAATAAGAATAGAGACAGTAGATCTAGCTGGTCTGTCATAATGTAATAGAGACAGCATATCTTGCTGGTCTGTCATATTATAATAGCGACAATAGATCTAGCTGGTCTGTCATATTATAATAGAGACAGCATATCTAGCTGGCCTGTCATAATATAATAGAGACAGCATATCTAGCTGGTCTGTCATATTATTATAGAGACAGTCGATCTAGCTGGTCTGTCATATTATAATAGATACAGTATATCTAGATGGTCTGTCATAATATAATAGAGACAGTAGATCTAGCTGGTCTGTCATATTATAATAGAGACAGTAGATCTAGCTGGTCTGTCATTATAATAGAGACAGTAGATCTAGCTGGTCTGTCATAATATAATAGAGACAGTAGATCTAGCTGGTCTGTCATATTATAATAGAGACAGTAGATCTAGCTGGTCTGTCATAATACAATAGAGACAGTAGATCTAGCTGGTCTGTCATAATGTAATATAGACAGCATATTTAGCTGGTCTGTCATATTATAACAGCGACAATAGATCTAGCTGGTCTGTCATGTTATAATAGAGACAGCATATCTAGCTGGCCTGTCATAATATAATAGAGACAGCATATCTAGCTGGTCTGTCATATTATTATAGAGACAGTCGATCTAGCTGGTCTGTCATATTATAATAGATACAGTATATCTAGATGGTCTGTCATAATATAATAGAGACAGTAGATCTAGCTGGTCTGTCATATTATAATAGAGACAGCATATCTAGCTGGCCTGTCATAATATAATAGAGACAGCATATCTAGCTGGTCTGTCATATTATTATAGCGACAGTAGATCTAGCTGGTCTGTCATATTAAATAGAGACAGCATATCTAGCTGGCCTGTCATAATATAATAGAGACAGCATATCTAGCTGGTCTGTCATATTATTATAGCGACAGTAGATCTAGCTGGTCTGTCATATTATAATAGAGACAGCATATCTAGCTGGCCTGTCATAATATAATAGAGACAGCATATCTAGCTGGTCTGTCATATTATTATAGAGACAGTAGATCTAGCTTGTCTGTCATATTATAATAGAGACAGTAGATCTAGCTGGTCTGTCATAATACAATAGAGACAGTAGATCTATCTGGTCTGTCATAATGTAATAGAGACAGCATATCTAGCTGGTCTGTCATATTATAACAGCGACAATAGATCTAGCTGGTCTGTCATATTATAATAGAGACAGCATATCTAGCTGGCCTGTCATAATATAATAGAGACAGCATATCTAGCTGGTCTGTCATATTATTATAGAGACAGTCGATCTAGCTGGTCTGTCATATTATAATAGATACAGTATATCTAGATGGTCTGTCATAATATAATAGAGACAGTAGATCTAGCTGGTCTGTCATATTATAATAGAGACAATAGATCTAGCTGGTCTGTCATATTATTATAGAGACAGTAGATCTAGCTGGTCTGTCATATTATAATAGATACAGTAAATCTAGCTGGTCTGTCATATTATTATAGAGACGATAGATCTACCTGGTCTGTCGTAATATAATAGAGACAATAGATCTAGTTGGTCTGTCATATTATAATAGAGACAGCATATCTAGCTGGCCTGTCATAATATAATAGAGACAGCATATCTAGCTGGTCTGTCATATTATTATAGAGACAGTCGATCTAGCAGGTCTGTCATATTATAATAGAGACAATAGATCTAGCGGGTCTGTCATATCATTATAGAGACAGTAGATCTAGCTGGTCTGTCATATTATAATAGATACAGTAA
The DNA here is from genome assembly GCF_023373465.1 of Oncorhynchus keta. Classification (NCBI taxonomy): domain Eukaryota; kingdom Metazoa; phylum Chordata; class Actinopteri; order Salmoniformes; family Salmonidae; genus Oncorhynchus; species Oncorhynchus keta. The sequence continues at coordinate 42,666 of NW_026279649.1, forward strand.
ATCTAGCTGGTCTGTCATAATACAATAGAGACAGTAGATCTAGCTGGTCTGTCATATTATAATAGAGAAAGTAGATCTAGCTGGTTGGTCACATTATAATAGAGACAGTAGATCTATCTGGTCTGTCATAATATAATAGCGACAATAGATCTAGCTGGTCTGTCATATTATAATAGAGACAGTAGATCTAGCTGGTCTGTCAAATAATAATAGAGACAGTAGATCTATCTGGTCTGTCATAATGTAATAGAGACAGCATATCTAGCTGGTCTGTCATATTATAACAGCGACAATAGATCTAGCTGGTCTGTCATATTATAATAGAGACAGCATATCTAGCTGGCCTGTCATAATATAATAGAGACAGCATATCTAGCTGGTCTGTCATATTATTATAGAGACAGTCGATCTAGCTGGTCTGTCATATTATTATAGATACAGTATATCTAGATGGTCTGTCATAATATAATAGAGACAGTAGATCTAGCTGGTTTGTCATATTATAATAGAGACAGTAGATCTAGCTGGTCTGTCATAATACAATAGAGACAGTAGATCTAGCTGGTCTGTCATAATGTAATAGAGACATCATATCTAGCTGGTCTGTCATATTATAATAGATACAGGAAATCTAGCTGGTCTGTCACAATATAATAGAGACAGTAGATCTAGCTGGTCTGTCATAGTATAATAGAGACAGTAGATCTAGCTGGCCTTACATAATATAATAGAGACAGCATATCTAGCTGGTCTGTCATATTATTATAGAGACAGTAGATCTAGCTGGTCTGTCATAATACAATAGAGACAGTAGATCTAGCTGGTCTGTCAAATAATAATAGAGACAGTAGATCTAGCTGGTCTGTCATAATGTAATAGAGACAGCATATCTAGCTGGTCTGTCATATTATAATAGCGACAATAGATCTAGCTGGTCTGTCATATTATAATAGAGACAGCATATCTAGCTGGCCTGTCATAATATAATAGAGACAGCATATCTAGCTGGTCTGTCATATTATAATAGAGACAATAGATCTAGCGGGTCTGTCATATCATTATAGAGACAGTAGATCTAGCTGGTCTGTCATATTATAATAGATACAGTAAATCTAGCTGGTCTGTCATATTATTATAGAGACGGTAGATCTACCTGGTCTGTCGTAATATAATAGAGACAGTCGATCTAGCTGGTCTGTCATATTATAATAGATACAGTATATCTAGATGGTCTGTCATAATATAATAGAGACAGTAGATCTAGCTGGTCTGTCGTAATATAATAGAGACAGTAGATCTAGCTGGTCTGTCATAATATAATAGAGACAGTAGATGTAGCTGGTCTGTCATATTATAATAGAGACAGTAGATCTAGCTGGTCTGTCATAATACAATAGAGACAGTAGATCTAGCTGGTCTGTCATATTATAATAGAGACCGTAGATCTAGCTGGTTTGTCATATTATATTATATACAGTAAATCTAGCTGGTCTGTCATATTATTATAGAGACGGTAGATCTACCTGGTCTGTCGTAATATAATGCAGACAGTAGATCTAGCTGGTCTGTCATAATACAATAGAGACAGTAGATCTAGCTCGTCTGTCATATTATAATAGATACAGTATATCTAGATGGTCTGTCATAATATAATAGAGACAGTAGATCTAGCTGGTCTGTCATATTATAATAGAGACAATAGATCTAGCTGGTCTGTCATATTATTATAGAGACAGTAGATCTAGCTGGTTTGTCATATTATATTAGATACAGTAAATCTAGCTGGTCTGTCATATTATTATAGAGACGGTAGATCTACCTGGTCTGTCGTAATATAATAGAGACAGTAGATCTAGCTGGTCTGTCATAATACAATAGAGACAGTAGATCTAGCTGGTCTGTCATATTATAATAGAGACAGTAGATCTAGCTGGTCTGTCATAATATAATAGCGACAGTAGATCTAGCTGGTCTGTCATATTATAATAGAGACAGCATATCTAGCTGGTCTGTCATATTATTATAGAGACAGTCAGTCTAGCTGGTCTGTCATATTATAATAGAGACAGTAGATCTAGCTGGCCTGTCATATTATAATAGATACAGTATATCCAGATGGTCTGTCATAATATAATAGAGACAGTAGATCTAGCTGGTCTGTCATATTATAATAGAGACAGTAGATCTAGCTGGTCTGTCATATTATAATAGATACAGGAAATCTAGCTGGTCTGTCACAATATAATAGAGACAGTAGATCTAGCTGGTCTCTCATATTATAATAGAGACAGTAGATCTAGCTGGCCTTACATAATATAATAGAGACAGCATATCTAGCTGGTCTGTCATATTATTATAGAGACAGTAGATCTAGCTGGTCTGTCATAATACAATAGAGACAGTAGATCTAGCTGGTCTGTCATATTATAATAGAGACAGTAGATCTAGCTGGTCGGTCACATTATAATAGAGACAGTAGATCTAGCTGGTCTGTCATAATATAATAGCGACAGTAGATCTAGCTGGTCTGTCATATTATAATAGAGACAGTAGATCTAGCTGGCCTGTCATAATATAATAGAGACAGCATATCTAGCTGGTCTGTCATATTATTATAGAGACAGTCAGTCTAGCTGGTCTGTCATATTATAATAGAGACAGTAGATCTAGCTGGCCTGTCATATTATAATAGATACAGTATATCCAGATGGTCTGTCATAATATAATAGAGACAGTAGATCTAGCTGGTCTGTCATATTATAATAGAGACAGTAGATCTAGCTGGTCTGTCATATTATAATAGAGACAGTAGATCTAGCTGGTCTGTCATATTATTATAGAGACAGTAGATCTAGCTGGTCTGTCATATTATAATAGATACAGTAAATCTAGCTGGTCTGTCATATTATTATAGAGACGATAGATCTACCTGGTCTGTCGTAATATAATAGAGACAGTAGATGTAGCTGGTCTGTCATATTATAATAGAGACAGTAGATCTAGCTGGTCTGTCATAATACAATAGAGACAGTAGATCTAGCTGGTCTGTCATATTATAATAGAGACAGTAGATCTAGCTGGTCTGTCATAATACAATAGAGACAGTAGATCTAGCTGGTCTGTCATATTATAATAGAGACAGCATATCTAGCTGGCCTGTCATAATATAATAGAGACAGCATATCTAGCTGGTCTGTCATATTATTATAGAGACGGTAGATCTACCTGGTCTGTCATATTATAATAGAGACAGCATATCTAGCTGGCCTGTCATAATATAATAGAGACAGCATATCTAGCTGGTCTGTCATATTATAATAGAGACAATAGATCTAGCTGGTCTGTCATATTATTATAGAGACAGTAGATCTAGCTGGTCTGTCATATTATAACATTGTCATATTATAATATAGACAATAGATCTAGCTGGTCTCTCATATAATAATAATAATAATAATAATAATAATAATAATAATAATAATAATAATAATAATAATAATAATAATAATAATAGAGACAGGAAATCTAGTTGGTCTGTCATATTATAATAGAGACAGTAGATCTAGCTGGTCTGTCATATTATAATAGATACAGTATATCTAGTTGGTCTGTCATAATGTAATAGAAACAGTAGATCTTGCTGGTCTGTCATAATACAATAGAGACAGTAGATCTAGCTGGTCTGTCAAATAAGAATAGAGACAGTAGATCTAGCTGGTCTGTCATAATGTAATAGAGACAGCATATCTTGCTGGTCTGTCATATTATAATAGCGACAATAGATCTAGCTGGTCTGTCATATTATAATAGAGACAGCATATCTAGCTGGCCTGTCATAATATAATAGAGACAGCATATCTAGCTGGTCTGTCATATTATTATAGAGACAGTCGATCTAGCTGGTCTGTCATATTATAATAGAGACAGTAGATCTAGCTGGCCTGTCATAATATAATAGAGACAGTAGATCTAGCTGGTCTGTCATATTTTAATAGAGACAGTAGATCTAGCTGGTCTGTCATAATACAATAGAGACAGTAGATCTAGCTGGTCTGTCATAATGTAATAGAGACAGCATATCTAGCTGGTCTGTCATATTATAATAGATACAGGAAATCTAGCTGGTCTGTCACAATATAATAGAGACAGTAGATCTAGCTGGTCTGTCATATTATAATAGAGACAGTAGATCTAGCTGGCCTTACATAATATAATAGAGACAGCATATCTAGCTGGTCTGTCATATTATTATAGAGACAGTAGATCTAGCTGGTCTGTCATAATACAATAGAGACAGTAGATCTAGCTGGTCTGTCAAATAATAATAGAGACAGTAGATCTAGCTGGTCTGTCATAATGTAATAGAGACAGAAGATCTAGCTGGTCTGTCATAGTATAATAGAGACAGTAGATCTAGCTGGCCTGTCATAATATAATAGAGACAGCATATCTAGCTGGCCTGTCATAATATAATAGAGACAGTATATCTAGCTGGTCTGTCATATTATAATAGATACAGTATATCTAGATGGTCTGTCATAATATAATAGAGACAGTAGATCTAGCTGGTCTGTCATAATACAATAGAGACAGTAGATCTAGCTGGTCTGTCATAATACAATAGAGACAGTAGATCTAGCTGGTCTGTCATAATGTAATAGAGACAGCATATCTAGCTGGTCTGTCATATTATAACAGCGACAATAGATCTAGCTGGTCTGTCATATTATAATAGAGACAGCATATCTAGCTGGCCTGTCATAATATAATAGAGACAGCATATCTAGCTGGTCTGTCATATTATTATAGAGACAGTCGATCTAGCTGGTCTGTCATATTATAATAGATACAGTATATCTAGATGGTCTGTCATAATATAATAGAGACAGTAGATCTAGCTGGTCTGTCATATTATAATAGAGACAATAGATCTAGCTGGTCTGTCATATTATTATAGAGAAAGTAGATCTAGCTGGTCTGTCATATTATAATAGATACAGTAAATCTAGCTGTTCTGTCATATTATTATAGAGACGATAGATCTACCTGGTCTGTCGTAATATAATAGAGACAATAGATCTAGCTGGTCTGTCATATTATAATAGAGACAGCATATCTAGCTGGCCTGTCATAATATAATAGAGACAGCATATCTAGCTGGTCTGTCATATTATTATAGAGACAGTCGATCTAGCTGGTCTGTCATATTATAATAGATACAGTATATCTAGATGGTCTGTCATAATATAATAGAGACAGTAGATCTAGCTGGTCTGTCATATTATAATAGAGACAATAGATCTAGCGGGTCTGTCATATCATTATAGAGACAGTAGATCTAGCTGGTCTGTCATATTATAATAGATACAGTAAATCTAGCTGGTCTGTCATATTATTATAGAGACGGTAGATCTACCTGGTCTGTCGTAATATAACAGAGACAGTAGATCTAGCTGGTCTGTCATATTATAATAGAGACAATAGATCTAGCTGGTCTGTCATATTATTATAGAGACGGTAGATCTAGCTGGTCTGTCATATTATAATAGATACAGTAAATCTAGCTGGTCTGTCATATTATTATAGAGACAGTCGATCTAGCTGGTCTGTCATATTATAATAGATACAGTATATCTAGATGGTCTGTCATAATATAATAGAGACAGTAGATCTAGCTGGTCTGTCATATTATAATAGAGACAATAGATCTAGCTGGTCTGTCATATTATTATAGAGACAGTAGATCTAGCTGGTCTGTCATATTATAATAGATACAGTAAATCTAGCTGGTCTGTCATATTATTATAGAGACGATAGATCTACCTGGTCTGTCGTAATATAATAGAGACAATAGATCTAGCTGGTCTGTCATATTATAATAGAGACAGTAGATCTAGCTGGCCTTACATAATATAATAGAGACAGCATATCTAGCTGGTCTGTCATATTATTATAGAGACAGTAGATCTAGCTGGTCTGTCATAATACAATAGAGACAGTAGATCTAGCTGGTCTGTCAAATAATAATAGAGACAGTAGATCTAGCTGGTCTGTCATAATGTAATAGAGACAGTAGATCTAGCTGGCCTGTCATAATATAATAGAGACAGCATATCTAGCTGGCCTGTCATAATATAATAGAGACAGTATATCTAGCTGGTCTGTCATATTATAATAGATACAGTATATCTAGATGGTCTGTCATAATATAATAGAGACAGTAGATCTAGCTGGTCTGTCATAATACAATAGAGACAGTAGATCTAGCTGGTCTGTCATAATACAATAGAGACAGTAGATCTAGCTGGTCTGTCATAATGTAATAGAGACAGCATATCTAGCTGGTCTGTCATATTATAACAGCGACAATAGATCTAGCTGGTCTGTCATATTATAATAGAGACAGCATATCTAGCTGGCCTGTCATAATATAATAGAGACAGCATATCTAGCTGGTCTGTCATATTATTATAGAGACAGTCGATCTAGCTGGTCTGTCATATTATAATAGATACAGTATATCTAGATGGTCTGTCATAATATAATAGAGACAGTAGATCTAGCTGGTCTGTCATATTATAATAGAGACAATAGATCTAGCTGGTCTGTCATATTATTATAGAGAAAGTAGATCTAGCTGGTCTGTCATATTATAATAGATACAGTAAATCTAGCTGTTCTGTCATATTATTATAGAGACGATAGATCTACCTGGTCTGTCGTAATATAATAGAGACAATAGATCTAGCTGGTCTGTCATATTATAATAGAGACAGCATATCTAGCTGGCCTGTCATAATATAATAGAGACAGCATATCTAGCTGGTCTGTCATATTATTATAGAGACAGTCGATCTAGCTGGTCTGTCATATTATAATAGATACAGTATATCTAGATGGTCTGTCATAATATAATAGAGACAGTAGATCTAGCTGGTCTGTCATATTATAATAGAGACAATAGATCTAGCGGGTCTGTCATATCATTATAGAGACAGTAGATCTAGCTGGTCTGTCATATTATAATAGATACAGTAAATCTAGCTGGTCTGTCATATTATTATAGAGACGGTAGATCTACCTGGTCTGTCGTAATATAACAGAGACAGTAGATCTAGCTGGTCTGTCATATTATAATAGAGACAATAGATCTAGCTGGTCTGTCATAATATAATAGAGACAGCATATCTAGCTGGTCTGTCATATTATTATAGAGACGGTAGATCTAACTGGTCTGTCATATTATAATAGATACAGTATATCTAGCTGGTCTGTCATATTATTATAGAGACAGTAGATCTAGCTGGTCTGTCATAATACAATAGAGACAGTAGATCTAGCTGGTCTGTCAAATAATAATAGAGACAGTAGATCTAGCTGGTCTGTCATAATGTAATAGAGACAGAAGATCTAGCTGGTCTGTCATAGTATAATAGAGACAGTAGATCTAGCTGGCCTGTCATAATATAATAGAGACAGCATATCTAGCTGGCCTGTCATAATATAATAGAGACAGTATATCTAGCTGGTCTGTCATATTATAATAGATACAGTATATCTAGATGGTCTGTCATAATATAATAGAGACAGTAGATCTAGCTGGTCTGTCATAATACAATAGAGACAGTAGATCTAGCTGGTCTGTCATAATACAATAGAGACAGTAGATCTAGCTGGTCTGTCATAATGTAATAGAGACAGCATATCTAGCTGGTCTGTCATATTATAACAGCGACAATAGATCTAGCTGGTCTGTCATATTATAATAGAGACAGCATATCTAGCTGGCCTGTCATAATATAATAGAGACAGCATATCTAGCTGGTCTGTCATATTATTATAGAGACAGTCGATCTAGCTGGTCTGTCATATTATAATAGATACAGTATATCTAGATGGTCTGTCATAATATAATAGAGACAGTAGATCTAGCTGGTCTGTCATATTATAATAGAGACAATAGATCTAGCTGGTCTGTCATATTATTATAGAGAAAGTAGATCTAGCTGGTCTGTCATATTATAATAGAGACAGCATATCTAGCTGGCCTGTCATAATATAATAGAGACAGCATATCTAGCTGGTCTGTCATATTATTATAGAGACGGTAGATCTACCTGGTCTGTCATATTATAATAGAGACAGCATATCTAGCTGGCCTGTCATAATATAATAGAGACAGCATATCTAGCTGGTCTGTCATATTATAATAGAGACAATAGATCTAGCTGGTCTGTCATATTATTATAGAGACAGTAGATCTAGCTGGTCTGTCATATTATAACATTGTCATATTATAATATAGACAATAGATCTAGCTGGTCTCTCATATAATAATAATAATAATAATAATAATAATAATAATAATAATAATAATAATAATAATAATAATAATAGAGACAGGAAATCTAGTTGGTCTGTCATATTATAATAGAGACAGTAGATCTAGCTGGTCTGTCATATTATAATAGATACAGTATATCTAGTTGGTCTGTCATAATGTAATAGAAACAGTAGATCTTGCTGGTCTGTCATAATACAATAGTGACAGTAGATCTAGCTGGTCTGTCAAATAAGAATAGAGACAGTAGATCTAGCTGGTCTGTCATAATGTAATAGAGACAGCATATCTTGCTGGTCTGTCATATTATAATAGCGACAATAGATCTAGCTGGTCTGTCATATTATAATAGAGACAGCATATCTAGCTGGCCTGTCATAATATAATAGAGACAGCATATCTAGCTGGTCTGTCATATTATTATAGAGACAGTCGATCTAGCTGGTCTGTCATATTATAATAGAGACAGTAGATCTAGCTGGCCTGTCATAATATAATAGAGACAGTAGATCTAGCTGGTCTGTCATATTTTAATAGAGACAGTAGATCTAGCTGGTCTGTCATAATACAATAGAGACAGTAGATCTAGCTGGTCTGTCATAATGTAATAGAGACAGCATATCTAGCTGGTCTGTCATATTATAATAGATACAGGAAATCTAGCTGGTCTGTCACAATATAATAGAGACAGTAGATCTAGCTGGTCTGTCATATTATAATAGAGACAGTAGATCTAGCTGGCCTTACATAATATAATAGAGACAGCATATCTAGCTGGTCTGTCATATTATTATAGAGACAGTAGATCTAGCTGGTCTGTCATAATACAATAGAGACAGTAGATCTAGCTGGTCTGTCAAATAATAATAGAGACAGTAGATCTAGCTGGTCTGTCATAATGTAATAGAGACAGAAGATCTAGCTGGTCTGTCATAGTATAATAGAGACAGTAGATCTAGCTGGCCTGTCATAATATAATAGAGACAGCATATCTAGCTGGCCTGTCATAATATAATAGAGACAGTATATCTAGCTGGTCTGTCATATTATAATAGATACAGTATATCTAGATGGTCTGTCATAATATAATAGAGACAGTAGATCTAGCTGGTCTGTCATAATACAATAGAGACAGTAGATCTAGCTGGTCTGTCATAATACAATAGAGACAGTAGATCTAGCTGGTCTGTCATAATGTAATAGAGACAGCATATCTAGCTGGTCTGTCATATTATAACAGCGACAATAGATCTAGCTGGTCTGTCATATTATAATAGAGACAGCATATCTAGCTGGCCTGTCATAATATAATAGAGACAGCATATCTAGCTGGTCTGTCATATTATTATAGAGACAGTCGATCTAGCTGGTCTGTCATATTATAATAGATACAGTATATCTAGATGGTCTGTCATAATATAATAGAGACAGTAGATCTAGCTGGTCTGTCATATTATAATAGAGACAATAGATCTAGCTGGTCTGTCATATTATTATAGAGAAAGTAGATCTAGCTGGTCTGTCATATTATAATAGATACAGTAAATCTAGCTGTTCTGTCATATTATTATAGAGACGATAGATCTACCTGGTCTGTCGTAATATAATAGAGACAATAGATCTAGCTGGTCTGTCATATTATAATAGAGACAGCATATCTAGCTGGCCTGTCATAATATAATAGAGACAGCATATCTAGCTGGTCTGTCATATTATTATAGAGACAGTAGATCTAGCTGGTCTGTCATAATATAATAGATACAGTATATCTAGATGGTCTGTCATAATATAATAGAGACAGTAGATCTAGCTGGTCTGTCATATTATAATAGAGACAATAGATCTAGCGGGTCTGTCATATCATTATAGAGACAGTAGATCTAGCTGGTCTGTCATATTATAATAGATACAGTAATCTAGCTGGTCTGTCATATTATATAGAGACGGTAGATCTACCTGGTCTGTCGTAATATAACAGAGACAGTAGATCTAGCTGGTCTGTCATATTATAATAGAGACAATAGATCTAGCTGGTCTGTCATATTATTATAGAGACGGTAGATCTAGCTGGTCTGTCATATTATAATAGATACAGTAAATCTAGCTGGTCTGTCATATTATTATAGAGACAGTCGATCTAGCTGGTCTGTCATATTATAATAGATACAGTATATCTAGATGGTCTGTCATAATATAATAGAGACAGTAGATCTAGCTGGTCTGTCATATTATAATAGAGACAATAGATCTAGCTGGTCTGTCATATTATATATAGAGACAGTAGATCTAGCTGGTCTGTCATATTATAATAGAGACAGTAAATCTAGCTGGTCTGTCATATTATTATAGAGACGATAGATCTACCTGGTCTGTCGTAATATAATAGAGACAATAGATCTAGCTGGTCTGTCATATTATAATAGAGACAGTAGATCTAGCTGGCCTTACATAATATAATAGAGACAGCATATCTAGCTGGTCTGTCATATTATTATAGAGACAGTAGATCTAGCTGGTCTGTCATAATACAATAGAGACAGTAGATCTAGCTGGTCTGTCAAATAATAATAGAGACAGTAGATCTAGCTGGTCTGTCATAATGTAATAGAGACAGTAGATCTAGCTGGCCTGTCATAATATAATAGAGACAGCATATCTAGCTGGCCTGTCGTAATATAATAGAGACAGTATATCTAGCTGGTCTGTCATATTATAATAGATACAGTATATCTAGATGGTCTGTCATAATATAATAGAGACAGTAGATCTAGCTGGTCTGTCATAATATAATAGAGACAGTAGATCTAGCTGGTCTGTCATAATACAATAGAGACAGTAGATCTAGCTGGTCTGTCATAATATAATAGAGACAGCATATCTAGCTGGTCTGTCATATTATAACAGCGACAATAGATCTAGCTGGTCTGTCATATTATAATAGAGACAGCATATCTAGCTGGCCTGTCATAATATAATAGAGACAGCATATCTAGCTGGTCTGTCATATTATTATAGAGACAGTCGATCTAGCTGGTCTGTCATATTATAATAGATACAGTATATCTAGATGGTCTGTCATAATATAATAGAGACAGTAGATCTAGCTGGTCTGTCATATTATAATAGAGACAATAGATCTAGCTGGTCTGTCATATTATTATAGAGAAAGTAGATCTAGCTGGTCTGTCATATTATAATAGATACAGTAAATCTAGCTGTTCTGTCATATTATTATAGAGACGATAGATCTAGCTGGTCTGTCATAATATAATAGAGACAATAGATCTAGCTGGTCTGTCATATTATAATAGAGACAGCATATCTAGCTGGCCTGTCATAATATAATAGAGACAGCATATCTAGCTGGTCTGTCATATTATTATAGAGACAGTCGATCTAGCTGGTCTGTCATATTATAATAGATACAGTATATCTAGATGGTCTGTCATAATATAATAGAGACAGTAGATCTAGCTGGTCTGTCATATTATAATAGAGACAATAGATCTAGCGGGTCTGTCATATCATTATAGAGACAGTAGATCTAGCTGGTCTGTCATATTATAATAGATACAGTAAATCTAGCTGGTCTGTCATATTATTATAGAGACGGTAGATCTACCTGGTCTGTCGTAATATAACAGAGACAGTAGATCTAGCTGGTCTGTCATATTATAATAGAGACAATAGATCTAGCTGGTCTGTCATAATATAATAGAGACAGCATATCTAGCTGGTCTGTCATATTATTATAGAGACGGTAGATCTAACTGGTCTGTCATATTATAATAGATACAGTATATCTAGCTGGTCTGTCATATTATTATAGAGACAGTAGATCTAGCTGGTCTGTCATAATACAATAGAGACAGTAGATCTAGCTGGTCTGTCAAATAATAATAGAGACAGTAGATCTAGCTGGTCTGTCATAATGTAATAGAGACAGAAGATCTAGCTGGTCTGTCATAGTATAATAGAGACAGTAGATCTAGCTGGCCTGTCATAATATAATAGAGACAGCATATCTAGCTGGCCTGTCATAATATAATAGAGACAGTATATCTAGCTGGTCTGTCATATTATAATAGATACAGTATATCTAGATGGTCTGTCATAATATAATAGAGACAGTAGATCTAGCTGGTCTGTCATAATATAATAGAGACAGTAGATCTAGCTGGTCTGTCATATACAATAGAGACAGTAGATCTAGCTGGTCTGTCATAATGTAATAGAGACAGCATATCTAGCTGGTCTGTCATATTATAACAGCGACAATAGATCTAGCTGGTCTGTCATATTATAATAGAGACAGCATATCTAGCTGGCCTGTCATAATATAATAGAGACAGCATATCTAGCTGGTCTGTCATATTATTATAGAGACAGTCGATCTAGCTGGTCTGTCATATTATAATAGATACAGTATATCTAGATGGTCTGTCATAATATAATAGAGACAGTAGATCTAGCTGGTCTGTCATATTATAATAGAGACAATAGATCTAGCTGGTCTGTCATATTATTATAGAGAAAGTAGATCTAGCTGGTCTGTCATATTATAATAGATACAGTAAATCTAGCTGTTCTGTCATATTATTATAGAGACGATAGATCTACCTGGTCTGTCGTAATATAATAGAGACAATAGATCTAGCTGGTCTGTCATATTATAATAGAGACAGCATATCTAGCTGGCCTGTCATAATATAATAGAGACAGCATATCTAGCTGGTCTGTCATATTATTATAGAGACAGTCGATCTAGCTGGTCTGTCATATTATAATAGATACAGTATATCTAGATGGTCTGTCATAATATAATAGAGACAGTAGATCTAGCTGGTCTGTCATATTATAATAGAGACAATAGATCTAGCGGGTCTGTCATATCATTATAGAGACAGTAGATCTAGCTGGTCTGTCATATTATAATAGATACAGTAAATCTAGCTGGTCTGTCATATTATTATAGAGACGGTAGATCTACCTGGTCTGTCGTAATATAACAGAGACAGTAGATCTAGCTGGTCTGTCATATTATAATAGAGACAATAGATCTAGCTGGTCTGTCATATTATTATAGAGACGGTAGATCTAGCTGGTCTGTCATATTATAATAGATACAGTAAATCTAGCTGGTCTGTCATATTATTATAGAGACAGTCGATCTAGCTGGTCTGTCATATTATAATAGATACAGTATATCTAGATGGTCTGTCATAATATAATAGAGACAGTAGATCTAGCTGGTCTGTCATATTATAATAGAGACAATAGATCTAGCTGGTCTGTCATATTATTATAGAGACAGTAGATCTAGCTGGTCTGTCATATTATAATAGATACAGTAAATCTAGCTGGTCTGTCATATTATTATAGAGACGATAGATCTACCTGGTCTGTCGTAATATAATAGAGACAATAGATCTAGCTGGTCTGTCATATTATAATAGAGACAGTAGATCTAGCTGGCCTTACATAATATAATAGAGACAGCATATCTAGCTGGTCTGTCATATTATTATAGAGACAGTAGATCTAGCTGGTCTGTCATAATACAATAGAGACAGTAGATCTAGCTGGTCTGTCAAATAATAATAGAGACAGTAGATCTAGCTGGTCTGTCATAATGTAATAGAGACAGTAGATCTAGCTGGCCTGTCATAATATAATAGAGACAGCATATCTAGCTGGCCTGTCATAATATAATAGAGACAGTATATCTAGCTGGTCTGTCATATTATAATAGATACAGTATATCTAGATGGTCTGTCATAATATAATAGAGACAGTAGATCTAGCTGGTCTGTCATAATACAATAGAGACAGTAGATCTAGCTGGTCTGTCATAATACAATAGAGACAGTAGATCTAGCTGGTCTGTCATAATGTAATAGAGACAGCATATCTAGCTGGTCTGTCATATTATAACAGCGACAATAGATCTAGCTGGTCTGTCATAATATAATAGAGACAGTAGATCTAGCTGGTCTGTCATAATGTAATAGAGACAGCATATCTAGCTGGTCTGTCATATTATAACAGCGACAATAGATCTAGCTGGTCTGTCATATTATAATAGAGACAGTATATCTAGATGGTCTGTCATAATATAATAGAGACAGTAGATCTAGCTGGTCTGTCATATTATAATAGAGACAATAGATCTAGCTGGTCTGTCATATTATTATAGAGACAGTAGATCTAGCTGGTCTGTCATATTATAATAGATACAGTAAATCTAGCTGGTCTGTCATATTATTATAGAGACGGTAGATCTACCTGGTCTGTCATAATATAATAGAGACAGTAGATGTAGCTGGTCTGTCATATTATAATAGAGACAGCATATCTAGCTGGCCTGTCATAATATAATAGAGACAGCATATCTAGCTGGTCTGTCATATTATTATAGAGACAGTAGATCTAGCTGGTCTGTCATATTATAATAGATACAGTATATCTAGATGGTCTGTCATAATATAATAGAGACAGTAGATCTAGCTGGTCTGTCATATTATAATAGAGACAATAGATCTAGCGGGTCTGTCATATCATTATAGAGACAGTAGATCTAGCTGGTCTGTCATATTATAATAGATACAGTAAATCTAGCTGGTCTGTCATATTATTATAGAGACGGTAGATCTACCTGGTCTGTCGTAATATAACAGAGACAGTAGATCTAGCTGGTCTGTCATATTATAATAGAGACAATAGATCTAGCTGGTCTGTCATATTATTATAGAGACGGTAGATCTAGCTGGTCTGTCATATTATAATAGATACAGTAAATCTAGCTGGTCTGTCATATTATTATAGAGACAGTCGATCTAGCTGGTCTGTCATATTATAATAGATACAGTATATCTAGATGGTCTGTCATAATATAATAGAGACAGTAGATCTAGCTGGTCTGTCATATTATAATAGAGACAATAGATCTAGCTGGTCTGTCATATTATTATAGAGACAGTAGATCTAGCTGGTCTGTCATATTATAATAGATACAGTAAATCTAGCTGGTCTGTCATATTATTATAGAGACGATAGATCTACCTGGTCTGTCGTAATATAATAGAGACAATAGATCTAGCTGGTCTGTCATATTATAATAGAGACAGCATATCTAGCTGGCCTGTCATAATATAATAGAGACAGCATATCTAGCTGGTCTGTCATATTATTATAGAGACAGTCGATCTAGCTGGTCTGTCATATTTTAATAGATACAGTATATCTAGATGGTCTGTCATAATATAATACAGACAGTAGATCTAGCTGGTCTGTCATATTATAATAGAGACAATAGATCTAGCGGGTCTGTCATATCATTATAGAGACAGTAGATCTAGCTGGTCTGTCATATTATAATAGATACAGTAAATCTAGCTGGTCTGTCATATTATTATAGAGACGGTAGATCTACCTGGTCTGTCATAATATAATAGAGACAGTAGATCTAGCTGGTCTGTCATATTATAATAGAGACAATAGATCTAGCTGGTCTGTCATATTATTATAGAGACGGTAGATCTAGCTGGTCTGTCATATTATAATAGATACAGTAAATCTAGCTGGTCTGTCATATTATTATAGAGACAGTAGATCTAGCTGGTCTGTCATATTATAATAGAGACAGTAGATCTAGCTGGTCTGTCATAATACAATAGAGACAGTAGATCTAGCTGGTCTGTCATAATGTAATAGAGACAGCATATCTAGCTGGTCTGTCATATTATAATAGATACAGGAAATCTAGCTGGTCTGTCACAATATAATAGAGACAGTAGATCTAGCTGGTCTGTCATATTATAATAGAGACAGTAGATCTAGCTGGCCTTACATAATATAATAGAGACAGCATATCTATCTGGTCTGTCATATTATTATAGAGACAGTAGATCTAGCTGGTCTGTCATAATACAATAGAGACAGTAGATCTAGCTGGTCTGTCAAATAATAATAGAGACAGTAGATCTAGCTGGTCTGTCATAATGTAATAGAGACAGTAGATCTAGCTGGTCTGTCATAGTATAATAGAGACAGTAGATCTAGCTGGCCTGTCATAATATAATAGAGACAGCATATCTAGCTGGCCTGTCATAATATAATAGAGACAGTATATCTAGCTGGTCTGTCATATTATAATAGATACAGTATATCTAGATGGTCTGTCATAATATAATAGAGACAGTAGATCTAGCTGGTCTGTCATATTATAATAGAGACAGTAGATCTAGCTGGTCTGTCATAATACAATAGAGACAGTAGATCTAGCTGGTCTGTCATAATGTAATAGAGACAGCATATCTAGCTGGTCTGTCATATTATAACAGCGACAATAGATCTAGCTGGTCTGTCATATTATAATAGAGACAGCATATCTAGCTGGCCTGTCATAATATAATAGAGACAGCATATCTAGCTGGTCTGTCATATTATTATAGAGACAGTCGATCTAGCTGGTCTGTCATATTATAATAGATACAGTATATCTAGATGGTCTGTCATAATATAATAGAGACAGTAGATCTAGCTGGTCTGTCATATTATAATAGAGACAATAGATCTAGCTGGTCTGTCATATTATTATAGAGAAAGTAGATATAGCTGGTCTGTCATATTATAATAGATACAGTAAATCTAGCTGGTCTGTCATATTATTATAGAGACGATAGATCTACCTGGTCTGTCGTAATATAATAGAGACAATAGATCTAGCTGGTCTGTCATATTATAATAGAGACAGCATATCTAGCTGGCCTGTCATAATATAATAGAGACAGTAGATCTAGCTGGTCTGTCATATTATAATAGAGACAATAGATCTAGCGGGTCTGTCATATCATTATAGAGACAGTAGATCTAGCTGGTCTGTCATATTATAATAGATACAGTAAATCTAGCTGGTCTGTCATATTATTATAGAGACGGTAGATCTACCTGGTTTGTCGTAATATAACAGAGACAGTAGATCTAGCTGGTCTGTCATATTATAATAGAGACAATAGATCTAGCTGGTCTGTCATATTATTATAGAGACGGTAGATCTAGCTGGTCTGTCATATTATAATAGATACAGTAAATCTAGCTGGTCTGTCATATTATTATAGAGACAGTCGATCTAGCTGGTCTGTCATATTATAATAGATACAGTATATCTAGATGGTCTGTCATAATATAATAGAGACAGTAGATCTAGCTGGTCTGTCATATTATAATAGAGACAATAGATCTAGCTGGTCTGTCATATTATTATAGAGACAGTAGATCTAGCTGGTCTGTCATATTATAATAGATACAGTAAATCTAGCTGGTCTGTCATATTATTATAGAGACGATAGATCTACCTGGTCTGTCGTAATATAATAGAGACAATAGATCTAGCTGGTCTGTCATATTATAATAGAGACAGCATATCTAGCTAGCCTGTCATAATATAATAGAGACAGCATATCTAGCTGGTCTGTCATATTATTATAGAGACAGTCGATCTAGCTGGTCTGTCATATTATAATAGATACAGTATATCTAGATGGTCTGTCATAATATAATACAGACAGTAGATCTAGCTGGTCTGTCATATTATAATAGAGACAATAGATCTAGCGGGTCTGTCATATCATTATAGAGACAGTAGATCTAGCTGGTCTGTCATATTATAATAGATACAGTAAATCTAGCTGGTCTGTCATATTATTATAGAGACGGTAGATCTACCTGGTCTGTCATAATATAATAGAGACAGTAGATCTAGCTGGTCTGTCATATTATAATAGAGACAATAGATCTAGCTGGTCTGTCATATTATTATAGAGACGGTAGATCTAGCTGGTCTGTCATATTATAATAGATACAGTAAATCTAGCTGGTCTGTCATATTATTATAGAGACGGTAGTTCTACCTGGTCTGTCATAATATAATAGAGACAGTAGATCTAGCTGGTCTGTCATAATATAATAGAGACAGTAAATCTATCTAATCTGTCATATTATAATAGAGACAGTAGATCTAGCTGGTCTGTCATAATACAATAGAGACAGTAGATCTAGCTGGTCTGTCATAATGTAATAGAGACAGCATATCTAGCTGGTCTGTCATAATACAATAGAGACAGTAGATCTAGTTGGTCTGTCATATTATAATAGAGACAGTAGATCTAGCGTGTCTGTCACATTATAATAGAGACAGTAGATCTAGCTGGTCTGTCATAATATAATAGCGACAGTAGATCTAGCTGGTCTGTCATATTATAATAGAAACAGTAGATTTAGGTGGCCTGTCATAATATAATAGAGACAGCATATCTAGCTGGTCTGTCATATTATAATAGATACAGTAAATCTAGCTGGTCTGTCATATTATTATAGAGACGGTAGATCTACCTGGTCTGTCGTAATATAACAGAGACAGTAGATCTAGCTGGTCTGTCATATTATAATAGAGACAATAGATCTAGCTGGTCTGTCATATTATTATAGAGACGGTAGATCTAGCTGGTCTGTCATATTATAATAGATACAGTAAATCTAGCTGGTCTGTCATATTATTATAGAGACAGTCGATCTAGCTGGTCTGTCATATTATAATAGATACAGTATATCTAGATGGTCTGTCATAATATAATAGAGACAGTAGATCTAGCTGGTCTGTCATATTATAATAGAGACAATAGATCTAGCTGGTCTGTCATATTATTATAGAGACAGTAGATCTAGCTGGTCTGTCATATTATAATAGATACAGTAAATCTAGCTGGTCTGTCATATTATTATAGAGACGATAGATCTACCTGGTCTGTCGTAATATAATAGAGACAATAGATCTAGCTGGTCTGTCATATTATAATAGAGACAGCATATCTAGCTGGCCTGTCATAATATAATAGAGACAGCATATCTAGCTGGTCTGTCATATTATTATAGAGACAGTCGATCTAGCTGGTCTGTCATATTATAATAGATACAGTATATCTAGATGGTCTGTCATAATATAATACAGACAGTAGATCTAGCTGGTCTGTCATATTATAATAGAGACAATAGATCTAGCGGGTCTGTCATATCATTATAGAGACAGTAGATCTAGCTGGTCTGTCATATTATAATAGATACAGTAAATCTAGCTGGTCTGTCATATTATTATAGAGACGGTAGATCTACCTGGTCTGTCATAATATAATAGAGACAGTAGATCTAGCTGGTCTGTCATATTATAATAGAGACAATAGATCTAGCTGGTCTGTCATATTATTATAGAGACGGTAGATCTAGCTGGTCTGTCATATTATAATAGATACAGTAAATCTAGCTGGTCTGTCATATTATTATAGAGACAGTAGATCTAGCTGGTCTGTCATATTATAATAGAGACAGTAGATCTAGCTGGTCTGTCATAATACAATAGAGACAGTAGATCTAGCTGGTCTGTCATAATGTAATAGAGACAGCATATCTAGCTGGTCTGTCATATTATAATAGATACAGGAAATCTAGCTGGTCTGTCACAATATAATAGAGACAGTAGATCTAGCTGGTCTGTCATATTATAATAGAGACAGTAGATCTAGCTGGCCTTACATAATATAATAGAGACAGCATATCTATCTGGTCTGTCATATTATTATAGAGACAGTAGATCTAGCTGGTCTGTCATAATACAATAGAGACAGTAGATCTAGCTGGTCTGTCAAATAATAATAGAGACAGTAGATCTAGCTGGTCTGTCATAATGTAATAGAGACAGTAGATCTAGCTGGTCTGTCATAGTATAATAGAGACAGTAGATCTAGCTGGCCTGTCATAATATAATAGAGACAGCATATCTAGCTGGCCTGTCATAATATAATAGAGACAGTATATCTAGCTGGTCTGTCATATTATAATAGATACAGTATATCTAGATGGTCTGTCATAATATACTAGAGACAGTAGATCTAGCTGGTCTGTCATATTATAATAGAGACAGTAGATCTAGCTGGTCTGTCATAATACAATAGAGACAGTAGATCTAGCTGGTCTGTCATAATGTAATAGAGACAGCATATCTAGCTGGTCTGTCATATTATAACAGCGACAATAGATCTAGCTGGTCTGTCATATTATAATAGAGACAGCATATCTAGCTGGCCTGTCATAATATAATAGAGACAGCATATCTAGCTGGTCTGTCATATTATTATAGAGACAGTCGATCTAGCTGGTCTGTCATATTATAATAGATACAGTATATCTAGATGGTCTGTCATAATATAATAGAGACAGTAGATCTAGCTGGTCTGTCATATTATAATAGAGACAATAGATCTAGCTGGTCTGTCATATTATTATAGAGAAAGTAGATCTAGCTGGTCTGTCATATTATAATAGATACAGTAAATCTAGCTGGTCTGTCATATTATTATAGAGACGATAGATCTACCTGGTCTGTCGTAATATAATAGAGACAATAGATCTAGCTGGTCTGTCATATTATAATAGAGACAGCATATCTAGCTGGCCTGTCATAATATAATAGAGACAGTAGATCTAGCTGGTCTGTCATATTATAATAGAGACAATAGATCTAGCGGGTCTGTCATATCATTATAGAGACAGTAGATCTAGCTGGTCTGTCATATTATAATAGAGACAGTAAATCTAGCTGGTCTGTCATATTATTATAGAGACGGTAGATCTAGCTGGTTTGTCGTAATATAACAGAGACAGTAGATCTAGCTGGTCTGTCATATTATAATAGAGACAATAGATCTAGCTGGTCTGTCATATTATTATAGAGACGGTAGATCTAGCTGGTCTGTCATATTATAATAGATACAGTAAATCTAGCTGGTCTGTCATATTATTATAGAGACAGTCGATCTAGCTGGTCTGTCATATTATAATAGATACAGTATATCTAGATGGTCTGTCATAATATAATAGAGACAGTAGATCTAGCTGGTCTGTCATATTATAATAGAGACAATAGATCTAGCTGGTCTGTCATATTATTATAGAGACAGTAGATCTAGCTGGTCTGTCATATTATAATAGATACAGTAAATCTAGCTGGTCTGTCATATTATTATAGAGACGATAGATCTACCTGGTCTGTCGTAATATAATAGAGACAATAGATCTAGCTGGTCTGTCATATTATAATAGAGACAGCATATCTAGCTGGCCTGTCATAATATAATAGAGACAGCATATCTAGCTGGTCTGTCATATTATTATAGAGACAGTCGATCTAGCTGGTCTGTCATATTATAATAGATACAGTATATCTAGATGGTCTGTCATAATATAATACAGACAGTAGATCTAGCTGGTCTGTCATATTATAATAGAGACAATAGATCTAGCGGGTCTGTCATATCATTATAGAGACAGTAGATCTAGCTGGTCTGTCATATTATAATAGATACAGTAAATCTAGCTGGTCTGTCATATTATTATAGAGACGGTAGATCTACCTGGTCTGTCATAATATAATAGAGACAGTAGATCTAGCTGGTCTGTCATATTATAATAGAGACAATAGATCTAGCTGGTCTGTCATATTATTATAGAGACGGTAGATCTAGCTGGTCTGTCATATTATAATAGATACAGTAAATCTAGCTGGTCTGTCATATTATTATAGAGACAGTAGATCTAGCTGGTCTGTCATATTATAATAGAGACAGTAGATCTAGCTGGTCTGTCATAATACAATAGAGACAGTAGATCTAGCTGGCCTGTCATAATATAATAGAGACAGCATATCTAGCTGGTCTGTCATATTATTATAGAGACAGTCGATCTAGCTGGTCTGTCATATTATAATAGATACAGTATATCTAGATGGTCTGTCATAATATAATACAGACAGTAGATCTAGCTGGTCTGTCATATTATAATAGAGACAATAGATCTAGCGGGTCTGTCATATCATTATAGAGACAGTAGATCTAGCTGGTCTGTCATATTATAATAGATACAGTAAATCTAGCTGGTCTGTCATATTATTATAGAGACGGTAGATCTACCTGGTCTGTCATAATATAATAGAGACAGTAGATCTAGCTGGTCTGTCATATTATAATAGAGACAATAGATCTAGCTGGTCTGTCATATTATTATAGAGACGGTAGATCTAGCTGGTCTGTCATATTATAATAGATACAGTAAATCTAGCTGGTCTGTCATATTATAATAGAGACAATAGATCTAGCGGGTCTGTCATATCATTATAGAGACAGTAGATCTAGCTGGTCTGTCATATTATAATAGATACAGTAAATCTAGCTAATCTGTCATATTATAATAGAGACAGTAGATCTAGCTGGTCTGTCATAATACAATAGAGACAGTAGATCTAGCTGGTCTGTCATAATGTAATAGAGACAGCATATCTAGCTGGTCTGTCATAATACAATAGAGACAGCATATCTAGCTGGTCTGTCATATTATAATAGATACAGTAAATCTAGCTGGTCTGTCATATTATTATAGAGACGGTAGATCTACCTGGTCTGTCGTAATATAACAGAGACAGTAGATCTAGCTGGTCTGTCATATTATAATAGAGACAATAGATCTAGCTGGTCTGTCATATTATAATAGATACAGTAAATCTAGCTGGTCTGTCATATTATTATAGAGACGGTAGATCTACCTGGTCTGTCGTAATATAACAGAGACAGTAGATCTAGCTGGTCTGTCATAATACAATAGAGACAGTAGATCTAGCTGGTCTGTCATAATGTAATAGAGACAGCATATCTAGCTGGTCTGTCATATTATAATAGATACAGGAAATCTAGCTGGTCTGTCACAATATAATAGAGACAGTAGATCTAGCTGGTCTGTCATATTATAATAGAGACAGTAGATCTAGCTGGCCTTACATAATATAATAGAGACAGCATATCTATCTGGTCTGTCATATTATTATAGAGACAGTAGATCTAGCTGGTCTGTCATAATACAATAGAGACAGTAGATCTAGCTGGTCTGTCAAATAATAATAGAGACAGTAGATCTAGCTGGTCTGTCATAATGTAATAGAGACAGTAGATCTAGCTGGTCTGTCATAGTATAATAGAGACAGTAGATCTAGCTGGCCTGTCATAATATAATAGAGACAGCATATCTAGCTGGCCTGTCATAATATAATAGAGACAGTATATCTAGCTGGTCTGTCATATTATAATAGATACAGTATATCTAGATGGTCTGTCATAATATAATAGAGACAGTAGATCTAGCTGGTCTGTCATATTATAATAGAGACAGTAGATCTAGCTGGTCTGTCATAATACAATAGAGACAGTAGATCTAGCTGGTCTGTCATAATGTAATAGAGACAGCATATCTAGCTGGTCTGTCATATTATAACAGCGACAATAGATCTAGCTGGTCTGTCATATTATAATAGAGACAGCATATCTAGCTGGCCTGTCATAATATAATAGAGACAGCATATCTAGCTGGTCTGTCATATTATTATAGAGACAGTCGATCTAGCTGGTCTGTCATATTATAATAGATACAGTATATCTAGATGGTCTGTCATAATATAATAGAGACAGTAGATCTAGCTGGTCTGTCATATTATAATAGAGACAATAGATCTAGCTGGTCTGTCATATTATTATAGAGAAAGTAGATCTAGCTGGTCTGTCATATTATAATAGATACAGTAAATCTAGCTGGTCTGTCATATTATTATAGAGACGATAGATCTACCTGGTCTGTCGTAATATAATAGA
>NW_026279650.1:0-11475 GCF_023373465.1 Oncorhynchus keta
ATATAGGAATAGGGCTCTGGTCTAAAGTAGTGCACTATATAGGGAATAGGGCTCTGGTCTAAAGTAGTGCACTATATAGGGAATAGGGCTCTGGTCTATAGTAGTGCACTATATAGGGAATAGGGCTCTGGTCTATAGTAGTGTACTATATAGGGAATAGGGCCCTGGTCTATAGTAGTGTACTATATAGGGAATATGGTCCTGGTCTAAAGTAGTGCACTATATAGGGAATAGGGCTCTGGTCTAAAAGTAGTGCACTATATAGGAATAGGGCTCTGGTCTAAAGTAGTGCACTATATAGGAATAGGGCTCTGGTCTAAAGTAGCACTATATAGGAATAGGGCTCTGGTCTAAAGTAGTAACTATATAGGGAATAGGGCTCTGGTCTAAAGTAGTGCACTATATAGGGAATAGGGCTCTGGTCTAAAGTAGCACTATATAGGGAATATGGTCCTGGTCTAAAGTAGCACTATATAGGGAATAGGGCTCTGGTCTAAAGTAGTGCACTATATAGGGAATATGGTCCTGGTCTAAAGTAGTGCACTATATAGGGAATAGGGCTCTGGTCTAAAGTAGTGCACTATATAGGGAATAGGGCCCTGGTCTATAGTAGTGTACTATATAGGGAATATGGTCCTGGTCTAAAGTAGTGCACTATATAGGGAATAGGGCTCTGGTCTAAAGTAGTGCACTATATAGGGAATAGGGCTCTGGTCTAAAGTAGTGCACTATATAGGGAAATAAGGTGATATTTGAGACAGACAGATACTTACGTCCTCAATGTCTTTGTCGTTGAATTTGTAGTTACAAGCCTCTTTGATGGCCTGCTCCTTCTTATTGATCTCATCTAGAGTAGGAACCTGCATACTGGCTATGATCATCTGTAGACAGAGAGGAAAAACATCAAGAGACTCTGCTCTCCGACAGGCCCGACGTAACCCGGTATAACAGAACCCTGCTTCTCCACGAGACACCCATCCAAGATCCACAACATTCATCTTTCCCAGTAACTTTGGATATTCCCTCGTCTATTGTTACAAATCTTGCTGTCTACCAGGAGGAAGAGTTCAAGCAACCATGCTCCCTATCCACAATCAGCATGTTCCCTCTCAAAATTCCTCAAGTCAACCATCCAACCAACCAGAAATCTCCTTTCCCGCTTCCTCAAGTCAACCATCCAATCAGCATGCTCCTTCCAGTCAACTCACCGCCTCCTTCCACTTCATGAACTCGTTTTCTGTGAACTCCTGATTGATACAAACTCCAGTCTGAAGACTCGGGTATCACCACCATGCCTAGAGGAGAGAGATTATGGGACAGGGCACAGAGAAACCGTCACAGACGAAGAGACAGAAATATCGAAACGGGAAGAGAGGAGGAGAGAGAAACAGGAAGAGAGGAGGAGAGAGAAACAGGAAGAGAGGAGAGAGAAACAGGAAGAGATGAGGAGAGAAACAGGAAGAGATGAGGAGAGAAACAGGAAGAGATGAGGAGGAGGAGAGAAAGAGGAGGAGAGAGAAACAGGAAGAGATGAGGAGAGAGAAACAGGAAGAGATGAGGAGAGAGAAACAGGAAGAGATGAGGAGAGAGAAACAGGAAGAGATGAGGAGAGAAACAGGAAGAGATGAGGAGGAGGAGAGAAAGAGGAGGAGAGAGAAACAGGAAGAGATGAGAGAAACAGGAAGAGATGAGAGAGAGAAACAGGAAGAGATGAGGAGAGAAACAGGAAGAGATGAGGAGGAGGAGAGAAAGAGAGGAGAGAGAAATAGAAACAGAAGAAGAGGAGAGAGAGAAACAGGAAGAGGAGGTGGAGAGAAACAGGAAGAGAGAAGGAGGAGGAGAGAAAGACAGGAGGAGGAGAAAGAAAGAGAAACAGGAAGAGGAGAGAAAGACAGGAGGAGGAGAAAGAAAGAGAAACAGGAAGAGGAGAGAAAGACAGGAGGAGAAAGAGAGAGAAACAGGAAGAGGAGAGAGAGAGAGAGAACAACAGGAAGAGGAGGTGGAGAGAAACAGGAAGAAGAGAAGCCAAGGGTAGTAGCAGGTAAGAGGAGAGAGAAACAGGAAGAGGAGAGAGAAACAGGAAGAGGAGGTGGAAAGAAACAGGAAGAAGAGAAGCCAAGGGGTGGTAGCAGGTAAGAGGAGAGAGAAACAGGAAGAGGAGGTGGAAAGAAACAGGAAGAAGAGAAGCCAAGGGTGGTAGCATGTAAGAGGCGAGTACTTTTAAATGAAGGATGTCGTACTGTAACTGTAGTCCTTGTTGGTCCGGGTCGTTCCCAACTGGTACACTTTAGCCGTCTCTACCACGTCAACTATCTCAGCCACCTTGTCACAGGGAATTACAAGAAATACTCATTATCGGACAGAACTGAAAATAGCAGAGTTAAATAGGAATAGGTTTCCCAGACAAGGAGATTCACCATTGAGCAGGATTTTCAGCCTCGACCAGGTTTAAACATGCACTCAAGCTATTAAAAATATATAGAATAATTAAATAACTTTTACTGTTGTAAATAATATCCCACGAATTAATACAGTAATGTACACACACATAAGGGTAAAGAAAATATGTTTTTTTTGACACAATTGCAAACTTCAAGGAGTAGTAGGGCCGGGTGCCCTCTGATGTCCTCAGCCTCCATCTTGCCTGAGGAACAAAAGAGGAGCAAATAGAGAACCAAGGAGGAAGCCTCCCCCACCACCCCCACCCCCACCCCCACCCCCACCCCCCCACCCCCACCCCCACCCCCCCCACCCCCACCCCCACCCACCCCCACCCCCCACCCCCCACCCCCACCCCCCACCCCCACCCCCACCCACCCCCACCCACCCCCACCCCACCCACCCCCACCCCCACCCCCACCCCCACCCCCACCCACCCCCACCCCCACCCACAGCATGTGGTTACCCTGTAAACTGGTTTGCTACTACTGCTCCCGATGCCGATCCCACGAAGCAGCCGCTGACGGTCTTCTGGAAGAACGGCATGTGGCACCAGCGCTCCAGTTTGTGGCGAGACAGGCGGACGCGGTTCAGCTCGTCTGGCAGCGACACGGGCTGAGACTTTGGTGGAGTCTCCTCTTTCCTGGAAACAGCCCGAGACAGAAAACATAGAAACATTGGTCACTGATCGTTGGTCACTGATCGTTGGTCACTGATCGTTGGTCACTGATCGTTGGTCAAGCAGAAAGGTTTCAAATAGTCAAAAAAATATATATATTTTTTTGACTAAGTTACAAGGTTACTGAAATGGGATTTCTTAGACCAACTAAATCTTCAAGACCAAATTCAATATAAAGTAATATAGACCTATTAAGGAACTACTAATTTGCAGTGTTTAACATTGAGCTCCAGTACTACCAGGAACACTTTAATAAAAAATATAAAATAAACCCACAGCTGATGGACAGATACTCACTCTTCGCCTTCGGAATAAGATGAAGAGCGTGAACTGCGATCGCTCTTACTGAGGATTTGTCTTCCTCCTCTTCCTCCTCCTCCTCTCGTCAGAGTACACCTCGCTGGTCTTCAGAGGCTGCCGCTTCGGCAGGAGCTCCGCTGTCCTCGTTTTCTTCTTCTCCCTCTCCGCTTTCAGTTCCTCCATGGCCTGAGACTTTTTATCCAGCTTCTCATCCCGTTTAGTTCTCCTCTCCTTGTTGTGGGACATAACCTGCAGGAGAATGTAGTCACAAAGTACCTGTAAGGACTATGGAACACAATGTGGTGTGTTTTGTTTAAAATATACAGCACATTGGGAAAGTATTTAAAATGACTTTCTCCACATTGTGTTACATTACAGCCTAATTCTAAAATGGATTAAATAATTTCACCCCTCATCAATCTACACACAATACCCCATAATGGCATCACAATACCCCATAATGGCATCACAATACCCCATAATGGCATCACAATACCCCATAATGGCATCACAATACCCCATAATGACATCACAATACCCCATAATGGCATCACAATACCCCATAATGGCATCACAATACCTCATAATGTCATCACAATACCCCATAATGGCATCACAATACCTCATAATGGCATCACAATACCCCATAATGGCATCACAATACCCCATAATGACATCACAATACCCCATAATGGCATCACAATACCCCATAATGGCATCACAATACCTCATAATGGCATCACAATACCTCATAATGACATCACAATACCTCATAATGACATCACAATACCCCATAATGGCATCACAATACCTCATAATGGCATCACAATACCCCATAATGGCATCACAATACCCCATAATGGCATCACAATACCCCATAATGGCATCACAATACCCCATAATGGCATCACAATACCCCATAATGACATCACAATACCCCATAATGGCATCACAATACCTCATAATGACATCACAATACCTCATAATGACATCACAATACCCCATAATGGCATCACAATACCCCATAATGGCATCACAATACCCCATAATAGCATCACAATACCCCATAATGACATCACAATACCCCATAATGGCATCACAATACCCCATAATGGCATCACAATACCCCATAATGACATCACAATACCCCATAATGGCATCACAATACCTCATAATGACATCACAATACCTCATAATGACATCACAATACCCCATAATGGCATCACAATACCCCATAATGGCATCACAATACCCCATAATAGCATCACAATACCCCATAATAGCATCACAA
Source organism: Oncorhynchus keta (assembly GCF_023373465.1). NCBI lineage: Eukaryota > Metazoa > Chordata > Actinopteri > Salmoniformes > Salmonidae > Oncorhynchus > Oncorhynchus keta. The sequence continues at coordinate 4,710 of NW_026279650.1, forward strand.
TACCTCATAATGACATCACAATACCTCATAATGGCATCACAATACCCCATAATGACATCACAATACCCCACAATAGCAGAGCGGAAACAGTTTTTTTAATAACTTTTAGCAAATATATTTAAAAAAACAAACAGAAATTGCTTATTTACATAAGTATTCAGACCCTTTGCTATGAGACTTCAAATTTAGCTCAGGTTCCTGGTTCCATTGATCATCCTTGAGATATTTCTACAACTTGATTGGAGTCCATCTGTGGTAAATGCAATTGATTGGACATGATTTGGAAAGGCACACACCTGTCTATATAAAGGTCCCACAGTTGACATGGTTTGTTTTTTTGTGCAGACATGCAGGATAGAGGTTGAAATAATTGTGTCAAGGCACAGACCTGGGGAAGAGTACCAACAAATGTCTGCAGCATTGAATTTCCCCAAGAACACAGTGGCCTCCATCATTGTTAAATGGAAGAAGTTTGGAACCACCAAGACTCTTCCTATAGCTGGCTACCCAGCCAAACTGACCAATCAGGGGAGAAGGGCCTTGGTCAGGGAGGTTACCAAGAATCCGATGGTCACTCTGACAGAGCTCTAGAGATCCTCTGTGGAGATGGGAGAAACTTCCAGAAGGACAACCATCTCTGCAGCACTCCACCAATCAGGCCTTTATGGTAGACTGGACAGATGGAAGCCACTCCTCAGTAAAAGGCACATTACAGTCCGCTTGTAGTTTGGCAAAAGCCACCTAATAACTCTCAGACCATGAGAAACAAGATTCTCTGGTCTGATGAAACAAAGATTGAACTCCTTGGCCTGAATGCCAAGTATCATGTCAGGAGGAAACCTGGCACCATGATGTCATCATCATCATCATCATGCTGTGGGGGATGGTTTTCAGCTGCAGGGACTGGGAGACTAGTCAGGATCGAGAGAAAGATGAACAGAGCAAAGTACAGAGAGATCCTTGTTGAAAACCTGCTCCAGAGCACTCAGAACCTCAGACTGGGGCGATGGTTCACCTTCCAACAGACGAATGACACTAAAACACACAGCCAAGACAAAGCAGGAGTGGCTTCGGGACAAGTCTCTGAATGTCCTTGAGTTGCCCAGCCTTGAACCCAATCGAACATCTCTGAAGAGACCTGAAAATAGCTGTGCAGTGATGCTCCCCATCAAACCTGACAGAGCTTGAGAGGATCTGCAGAGAAGAATGGAAGAAACTCCCCAAATACAGGTGTGACAAGCTTGTAGCATCATACCCAAGAAGACTCCAGGCTGTAATCGCTGCCAAAGGTGCTTCAACAAAGCACTGAGTAGAAGGTCTGAATACTTATGCAAATGTGATATTTCTAAAAAACCGTTTTTGCTTGGTCATTATGGGGCATTGTGATGTCATTATGGGGCATTGTGATGTCATTATGGGGCATTGTGATGTCATTATGGGGCATTGTGTGTAGATTGCTGAGTAACAAACAATGTAATCAATTTTAGAATAAGGCTGTAATGTAACAAAATGTGAAAAAAGTCAAGGGGTCTGAATACTTTCCAAATGCACTATACTTTCACACATGTGCTGCTGCTAATATGTTCTCTATTTTACTCTTATTATTATCTATCCAGATGTTTAGTCACTTTACCCTGTCTTCATGTACATATCTACCTCTAATACCTTATTATGATCTATCCTGATGTCTAGTCACTTTACCCTGCCTTCATGTACATATCTACCTCAAATACCTTATTATGATCTATCCTGATGTCACTTTACCCTGCCTTCATGTACATATCTACCTCAAATACCTTATTATGATCTATCCTGATGCCTAGTCACTTTACCCTGCCTTCATGTACATACCTACCTCAAATACCTTATTATTATCTATCCTGATGCCTAGTCACTTTACTCCTGCCTTCATGTACATACCTACCTCAAATACCTTATTATTATCTATCCCTGATGCCTAGTCACTTTACCTGCCTTCATGTACATATCTACCTCAAATACCTTATTATGATCTATCCTGATGCCTAGTCACTTTACCCCTGCCTTCATGTACATACCTACCTCAAATACCTTTATTATTATCTATCCTGGATGCCTCGTCACTTTACCCTGCCTTCATGTACATATCTACCTCAAATACCTTATTATGATCTATCCTGATGCCTAGTCACTTTACCCTGCCTTCATGTACATACCTACCTCAAATACCTTATTATTATCTATCCTGATGCCTCGTCACTTTACCCCTGCCTTCATGTACATACCTACCTCTAATACCTTATTATTATCTATCCTGATGCCTAGTCACTTACCCTGCCTTCATGTACATATCTACCTCCTAATACCTTATTATTATCTATCCTGATGCCTCGTCACTTTACCCTGCCTTCACGCATATCTACCTCAAATACCTTATTATTATCTATCCTGATGCCTTGTCACTTTACCCTGCCTTCATGTACATACCTACCTCAAATACCTTATTATTATCTATCCTGATGCCTCGTCACTTTACCCTGCCTTCATGTACATACCTACCTCTAATACCTTATTATTATCTATCCTGATGCCTCGTCACTTTACCCTGCCTTCACGTACATATCTACCTCAAATACCTTATTATTATCTATCCTGATGCCTAGTCTCTTTACCCTGCCTTCATGTACATACCTACCTCTAATACCTTATTATGATCTATCCTGATGTCACTTTACCCTGCCTTCATGTACATATCTACCTCTAATACCTTATTATGATCTATCCTGATGCCTAGTCACTGCCTTCATGTACATACCTACCTCAATACGTCGTACTCCTGCACAATGAGTCTTTAGAAATGTTTTCAGAAGATAAACTCACCACTTGCAGGTCCTGATGAGTCCGGTCTTCATGATGACCGGATGATCTCTCTCGTTTCTTCCGTTCTTCCTCATCCTTCTTCCTCTTCTCTTCTTTCTCCTTCTTCCTCTTCTTCTTCTCCTTCTTCTTCGCCGTCTTCAGTTTCTTTTTTAATTTCAAATCTGATACAGAAGATGTTCGATTATGGGATATACATATCAATAAACCAAGATATACATATCAATAAACCAAGATATACATATCAATAAAACCAAGATATACATATCAATAAACCAAGATATACATATCAATAAACCAAGATATACATAGCAATAAACCAAGATATACATATCAAGGGATAGTCATTCACTTAAAAATATTTTTTTCCCTGTTTTGTAAAATTATATATATTTTTATTTTATTTAACTAGGCAAGTCTGTTAAGAATATATTTATTTACAATGACGGCCTACCCCGGCCAAACCCGAGCGACGCCACACTGTGCGCCGCCCTAAGGGGACTCCCAATTACAGCTCCATTGATGATAGAGCCTGATTCGAACCAGGGTGTCTGTAGTGACGCCTCTAGCACTGAGATGCAGTGTCTTAGACCGCTGAACCAGGTCTGTAGTGACGCCTAGCACTGAGATGCAGTGCTTTAGACCGCTGAACCAGGGTCTGTAGTGACGCCTAGCACTGGGAGATGCAGTGCCTTAGACCGCTGAACCAGGTCTGTAGTGACGCCTAGCACTGAGATGCAGTGTCTTAGACCGCTGAACCAGGGTCTGTAGTGACGCCTAGCACTGAGATGCAGTGTCTTAGACCGCTGAACCAGGGTCTGTAGTGATGCCTCTAGTACTGAGATGCAGTGCCTTAGACCGCTGAACCAGGGTCTGTAGTGACGCCTCTAGCACCGAGATGCAGTGCCTTAGACCGCTGAACCAGGGTCTGTCTCAGCCTTCCAGTATTTATGCTGCAGTAGTTTGTGTCGGGGGGCTAGGGTCAGTTTGTTATATCTGGAGTACTTCTGTCCTATTGGTGTCCTGTGTGAATCTAAGTGTGTCAATTCTCTCCTTCTTTCTTTCTCTCTCTCGGGAGGACCTGAGCCCTAGGACCATGCCCCAGGACTACCTGACATGATGACTCTGCTGTCCCCAGTCCACCTGGTCATGCTGCTGCTCCAGTTTCAACTGGCCTGGGCCCTAGGACCATGTCCCAGGACTACCAGACATGAGGACTCCTTGTTGTCCCCAGTCCACCTGGCCATGCTCCTGTTCCAGTTTCAACTGTTCTGCCTTACTATTCAACCATGCTGGGTCATTTTTATGAACATTTGAATATCTTGGCCACGTTCTGTTATACCTCCACCCGGCACAGCCAAAAGAGGACTGGCCACCTCCACATATGCTCTCTCTAATTCTCTCTTTCTTCTCTCTCTCTCGGAGGACCTGAGCCCTAGGACAGTGCCCCAGGACTACCTGACATGATGGCTCCTTGCTGTCCCCATTCCACCTGACTGCTGCTGCTCCAGTTTCAACTGTTCTGCCTTATTATTATTCGACCATGCTGGTCATTTATGAACATTTGAACATCTTGGTCATGTTCTGTTATAATCTCTACCCGGCACAGCCAGAAGAGGACTGGCCACCCCACATAGCCCGGTTCCTCTCTAGGTTTCTTCCTAGGTTTTGGCCTTTCTAGGGAGTTTTTCCTAGCCACCGTGCTTTTACACCTGCATTGTTTGCTGTTTGGGGTTTTAGGCTGGGTTTCTGTACAGCACTTTGAGATATCAGCTGATGTACGAAGGGCTATATAAATAAATTTGATTTGATTTGATTTGATCTGTAGTGACGCCTCTAGCACTGAGATGCAGTGTCTTAGACCGCTGAACCAGGGTCTGTAGTGACGCCTCTAGCACTGAGATGCAGTGTCTTAGACCGCTGAACCAGGGTCTGTAGTGATGCCTCTAGTACTGAGATGCAGTGTCTTAGACCGCTGAACCAGGGTCTGTAGTGACGCTCAGCACTGAGATGCAGTGTCTTAGACCGCTGAACCAGGGTCTGTAGTGACGCCTCTAGCACTGAGATGCAGTGTCTAGACCGTGAACCAGGGTCTGTAGTGACGCCTAGCACTGAGATGCGTGTCTTAGACCGCTGAACCAGGTCTGTGGTGACGCCTCTAGCACTGAGATGCAGTGTCTTAGACCGTGGCTGGAACCAGGGTCTGTAGTGACGCCTCTAGCACTGAGATGCAGTGCCCTAGACCACTGTGCCACTTGGGAGCCCTCTCACAATCTACTGAGTCAGGCAATTAGACAATCACGGGGGGAGATCTCTCTCACTCACTCCACCTCTCTACACTCTCTCTCACACTCACACTCACACTCTCTCACACTCACACTCACTCTCTCACAGAAACCTTTAAATAAATAATTGTAGGGTCGTGGGTCAGAAAACGACTCGGTTTCTGATGTGACCAACATCATGCGGGGGGGACATCTCCTTGGAGTTGATTAGGGTTATGAATGATGGCCTGTAGAATGTTGTCCTGTTCCTTTTGAACATGCTGTCGTACACGTCGATCCAGAGCATCCCAAACATGCTCAACGGGTGACATGTCTGGTGAGTATGCAGGCCACGGAAGAACTGGGACATTTTCAGGATCCAGGAATTGTGTACAGATCCTTGCAACATAAAATATGATTTAAACCTTTATTTAACTAGGAGAGTCAGTTAAGAACAAATTCTAATTCATAATGACGACCAAACCCGGGCAGCGCTGGGCAAATTGTACAGCCTGGATTCGAACCAGGGTGTCTGTAGTGACGCCACTAGCCCTGAGATGCGGTGCCTTTAGACCACTTGATAACCTCTAAAGGCGATGGTGGTGAATGAATAACAACGGGCCTCAGGATTTAGTCAAGGTATCTCCGTGCATTCTAATTGCCATTGATAAAATGCAATTATGTGCCAATTCTCTAACACAACATTGGCAGCGGCTTATGGTAAAGAAATGAACATTCAAAATGTTGTTTTTATATTTTTGCTGAGCTCCCGCCCCGACGAGAGTGTCAATCTCTCCCGCCCGACGCAGAGTGTCAACTCCTCCCGCCCGACGAGAGTGTCAACTCTCCCGCCCGACGAGAGTGTCAACTCTCCCGCCCGACGAGTGTAGCTCAACTCTCCCGCCCCGACGAGAGTGTCAACTCTCCCGCCCGACGAGAGTGTCAACTCTCCCGCCCCGACGAGAGTGTCAACTCTCCCGCCCCGACGAGAGGCGTCAACTCTCCGCCCGACGAGAGTGTCAACATCTCCCGCCCGACGAGAGTGTCAACTCTCCCGCCCGACGAGAGTGTCAACTCTCCCGCCCCGACGAGAGTGTCAACTCCTCCCGCCCCGACGAGAGTGTCAACTCTCCCGCCCGACGAGAGTAAGCCAACTCTCCCGCCCGACGAGAGTGTCAACTCCTCCCGCCCGACGAGAGTGTCAACTCTCCCGCCCGACGAGAGTGTCAACTCTCCCGCCCGACGAGAGTGTCAACCTCCCGCCCGACGAGAGTCTCAACTTCCCGCCCGACGAGAGTCTCAACTCTCCCGCCCCGACGAGAGTGTCAACTCTCCCGCCCCGACGCAGAGTGTCAACTCCTCCCGCCCGACGAGAGTGTCAACTCTCCCGCCCGACGAGAGTCTCAACTTCCCGCCCGACGAGAGTCTCAACCCTCCCGCCCGACGAGAGTCTCAACTCTCCCGCCCGACGAGAGTCTCAACTTCTCCCGCCCGACGAGAGTCTCACCCTCCCGCCCCGACGAGAGTCTCAACTCTCCCGCCCGACGAGAGTCTCAACTCTCCCGCCCGACGAGAGTCTCAACTCTCCCGCCCGACGAGAGTCTCAACTCTCCGCCCGACGAGAGTCTCAACTCTCCCGCCCGACG
>NW_026279651.1:0-3482 GCF_023373465.1 Oncorhynchus keta
TGTAATATCTTATGCTCCCCACTCCTTCCCCGTCAGACAGAGCAACACATTTAGCACCTTCATACACTTTCCCACCATGCCCTCAATGTGTTCTGCCCAGGTCAGTCTGGTGTCAGTATACCCCAAGGATCCTGAAGGACCCACCCTCTCCAAGTTTCTCCCATATAACCTCAAGCATACCTCATCTCCCACCTTCCTCCTCGGGGAAAGGACACTGTCTGAGTTCTCGACAGAGAATCCATTCCACATTAATGCCCACATGGTCCCATCTCTTAACACTTCAGCATTGACAACTTCCTCAATCAACTCTTTTATCACAGCCAGCAACCTTATAGGACTCATCACCCCAACTCCCTTCCTCCTAAACTTCAGAATCACTTTATTATGCACCTCCTCACCTTGGTGCTCCCCTCGCAACTTATCTCGCACTTCCTCTGCACTCTCTACCCCTGAACTGCCGCTAGCGTTTGGAAACTATGTTTCTCTCCTCAAACTTCATTTTCTGTCTTCTCTCTGCCTCCATAAACCCCTTTCTCTCCTGCTTTCTTTTTCTCTTTCCTACACATGCCTTTTATTTGTACCGCTATGCTCCATACTTGATTCACTTTCTTCTCCATCACTATCTCCCTACCATCTCATACCACAGCCTTGCCGAACCACCTCCACACCGAGTAAAGTTAGCTTGTTTGTTTATCAATGATTGATACTGGAGCTCTGATCAACCCAAGTCAACAACCATTGCCAGCAATTCACCTGTGTACCAGAAAGCGTCACAGGGCTATAAAGCTGGTTATCCTTTTTAGAACATCTTCTCACCACCAAATATGGTAGTCAGAGAAGAAGTCCAGTCGCGGATAGTGGGGGAGGATTGAACTAGGTGAAACTGGGCTGACATTCTGCTCATATTCTCATCGATGAAACATCTGATCTCAATACCTTTTTCTGTTCCCAAAACTAAAATCTGTTACAAACACAGTGTAGTAAGTTTATAGACTTAACGCGTTGCAAAGTTTTTAAAAATGGCATTGTTTAGAAGCGAGTGCAAGGTTGAATTGTCTTTATGCAACACGCGCACTTCACAGAAGAGGCGTTCCTTAACGGAAATATGCAAATACATGCTACAACAGCCAATAAGATCTCATGAGCTTGGCTTTAGTCACCCTCCTCGCTTGTTCTGCCCACTATATTTCATTTGCTCTCATTGTAAATTACACTGATCTAGGGTTAGTGATAAATATCTTCGGAGGATGTTTCAGAGCTGCTAGCGTCAGCTGACTGTCATGGGAGCGAAGACCTCATTCGGGCCTCGTTTCTTATTTTTGGAAAGTAAGAAAAAGATTGGATACATTTAGTTCTCGGAAACCACATTAATATGGTAAAGAATTATTCTGCATGTGATGTGTGCATATCATATGGATGTGGTTCCGGACAGACAAACACTTGTCCTGAGGTTGTGCGATCTTCTGCACAGCTAGACTAAAACAAAGATCACCCGAAACGTGCCCATAAATCTCAACTGCTCGTCAGCTGTTTTGTTCTTTAACTACCATGCTCTTAACTTATATTTGTTGCCCACCTACCAATGCATTTATCTAGCTACATGTCCCAAAGTACTGCTCCAAGAGATGGGCTAAAAGTAAAATACGATACTTAATTGAGGCCACTGGGGTAAATGGTTCCACCAGAAATGTAATTATGACAAACTCATTGGATAACTCTCAATTGTGGTCTGGCTTCAATCCTTCCAAAATGACTGGTGCAGGTGGTAGGGGAACTGTTTAGCCCAAGATTTGCCAAAGTATATGTCGTCTCCTTACGCAAAAAAGTAAAAAAAAAAAATGTAAATAATGCTGTGGTCATTTGGTTAATTGTTCAGCAGTCTTATGACTTGGGGGTAGAAGCTGTTAAGGAGCCTTTTGGTCCTAGACTTCGCACTCCTGTACCGCTTGCTGTGCGGTAGCAGAGAAAACAGTCTATGACTTGGGTGACTGGAGTCTTTGACAGGTCCAATAGACTCTAAATCATTTTAAACCTCTTCTGTGCATGTGCAAAATAGCTGACCTGATATCAACTAAAGCCCTCTTGGGCAAATATGGGATACCTCCTTCAAGGTTAATTATTGCAAAAATGTATTTGATAATGCCTGATGGAATAAAATAATGGCTTTATTCATAAATAAAGCTAATAATAGATCAATAATATTAATAAATTACTCCTAGTGCTCATGGCTGTCTGGCTAGAACATCACTAATCATCCTGGACACTGTGCCAGTTTAGATTATACACATTTCACTTATGAGATTGGCTCTATTTTGAGAAGTCTGTCTTTAGTAGTGTGTAGGACAGGGGTGTCAAACATACGGCCCGCGGGCCGGAACCGCCCCCAAGGAGGTTCGATCAGGCGCAGGATAATTTGAAAGTGGAAAAAATGCATAAAAGACATGGAATTAATATTTTTAATTCGCTGCAATTCATGGATTATCCGCTAAGGGGCGCACTCTTTCCATCAGAGTAGAAGACAAGCCGCATCACTGAGACAGACTTGAAAACAGCAGACGGTATCAATGCGCCCATCTGCTGCTTGTTACGACGTTGTTAATACCTTGGTCTCTACCTCTCCGCTACACCCTCATTAGCCAAAATGTCGTTATCCAAACGGAGAAAAGTAGATAAGGAGTGTAAATTTTCAAAGAAAAATGGACCACGTCCTATTTATTTACAGAGATGCACGGAAAACCTTTGTGCTTGGTGTGTTTGCAACAAGTTTCGGTATTGAAGGAATATAATATTCACGCCACTACGAGACTCATCACAGCGAAAAAATATGACGGCTTGCAAGGACAACTGAGAAGAGATAAGATTAACGAATTGCTGGCGGGTCTGAGAAACAGCAGTCAACTTTCATCCAGAGCCGAGGAAGTCAGTGAAGCAGCGGTAAAAAGCCAGCTACTTAATTGCTGAAATAGCATTAGCATCAGCCGATTCCGACGGTGACTTTGTTAAACGATGCATGATGAAGGCGGCTGAACTTGTATGTCGAGAAGCGACAACTTTGCCAATATTAGCCTGACGAGGAATACTATAGCAGAGAGGATTTCGGAACTATCGGCAGATTTAGACAGTCAATTGAAACAGAGTCAAGTCATTTATTGCATTTTCCGTGGCAATTGACGAGCACTGACATCACAGACGTGGCCCAACTGGCCATATTTATTCGAGGAGTTGATGAGACATTGACTGTTACTGAAGAGTTTCTTGAGTTGGTGCCAATGATGGACACCACAACAGCCACAACAGCCGGATAGTTCATTAAATTTCAATATTTTCCTAATGTTCTTGTGCTTCTTTACACCAAAACAAAGGAAAGACATGATATTTTGGTTATTTATAGCAGAGTATGGTATAATTTTTTGGTCCGGCCCACTCTGACATCTCCCTAGGCCGTATGTGGCCCACGATGCGAAATGAGTTTGACACCCCTG
>NW_026279652.1:0-8250 GCF_023373465.1 Oncorhynchus keta
CCTCCAACTCTCTGTCTAAGACTCTAGAAGGTTCCGGGTTGAGACGAGCGGTGACCGCACTTCGCTCTTGGCTCATGGTTGTTATCAACTTTTTCATTACATTTCATTATAGTACAACGGTTGATTTGTCTAATCTTAGCAATTCTTCTTAGCTAGCTACATAGCCGTCCTTGTATCAGAGATAATTGCATAATTATCGTATTTCGTCGCCCTAACGTAGCCTTCACTGCTATTCGCCCAGGAGCTAGCAAGCGCTAGCTAACGCACACAGATTAGCATCACTGTAGTGCTATTCACTCAACTGTACGACTTGATTAGTCTAGTGTTAGCTAGCTACATAGCTGTCTTTGTTTCCAAGATAATTGTGTAGTTTAGTGTGTGTAGCCTTGGAGTGATTATCTTAATTCACTGAGGTTCGCTAGCCAGCTATTTGTCGTCCTTAACGTAGGAGACTCTGCTAGCTAGCCAACAGCTAACAGCTAACAGCTAGCCAACAACAACCCGGTCGCATTCCGCTTCGCTCCACAGTTAGTATCACATTTTCATTTCATTTCATTACAGTACAACGGTTTGATTTGTTTGATCGTAGCTAGCTACATAGCCGTCTTTGTTTCAAAGATAATTGTGTAGTCTAGAGCGATTTCCTAGGTTAGCTAGCCAGCTATTGTCGTTCTTTTAACGCAACGTAACGTAAACAACACTGCTAGCCAGCCAGCTAGCCCCCGATTAGCAGCACTGTAGAAACTATTACACTCAACGGAACGACTTGATTAGTGTAGTGTCAACAACGCAGCCACTGCCAGCTAGCCTACTTTAGCAGTACTGTATCATTTTAATCATTTTAGTCAATAAGACTCTTGCTACGTAAGCTTAACTTTCTGAACATTCGAGACGTGTAGTCCACTTGTCATTCCAATCTCCTTGCATTAGCGTAGCCTTTTCTGTAGCCTGTCAACTATGTGTCTGTCTATCCCTGTTCTCTCCTCTCTGCACAGACCATACAAACGCTCCACACCACGTGGGCCGCGACCACCCTAATCTGGTGGTCCCAGCCGTACGACCCACGTGGAGTTCCAGGTCTCCGGTAGCCTCTGGAACTGCCGATCTGCGGCCAACAAGGCAGAGTTCATCTCAGCCTATGCCTCCCTCCAGTCCCTTGACTTCTTGGCACTGACGGAAACATGGATCACCACAGATAACACTGCTACTCCTACTGCTCTCTCCTCGTCCGCCCACGTGTTCTCGCACACCCCGAGAGCTTCTGGTCAGCGGGGTGGTGGCACCGGGATCCTCATCTCTCCCAAGTGGTCTTTCTCTCTTTCTCCCCTTACCCATCTGTCTATCGCCTCCTTTGAATTCCATGCTGTCACAGTTACCAGCCCTTTCAAGCTTAACATCCTTATCATTTATCGCCCTCCAGGTTCCCTCGGAGAGTTCATCAATGAGCTTGATGCCTTGATAAGCTCCTTTCCTGAGGACGGCTCACCTCTCACAGTTCTGGGCGACTTTAACCTCCCCACGTCTACCTTTGACTCATTCCTCTCTGCCTCCTTCTTTCCACTCCTCTCCTCTTTTGACCTCACCCTCTCACCTTCCCCCCTACTCACAAGGCAGGCAATACGCTTGACCTCATCTTTACTAGATGCTGTTCTTCCACTAACCTCATTGCAACTCCCTCCAAGTCTCCGACCACTACCTTGTATCCTTTTCCCTCTCGCTCTCATCCAACACTTCCCACACTGCCCCTACTCGGATGGTATCGCGCCGTCCCAACCTTCGCTCTCTCTCCCCGCTACTCTCTCCTCTTCCATCCTATCATCTCTTCCCTCTGCTCAAACTTTCTCCAACCTATCTCCTGATTCTGCCTCCTCAACCCTCCTCTCCTCCCTTACTGCATCCTTTGACTCCCTATGTCCCCTATCCTCCAGGCCGGCTCGGTCCTCCCTCCCGCTCCGTGGCTCGACGACTCCTTGCGAGCTCACAGAACAGGGCTCCGGGCAGCCGAGCGGAAATGGAGGAAAACTCGCCTCCCTGCGGACCTGGCATCCTTTCACTCCCTCCTCTCTACATTTTCCTCCTCTGTCTCTGCTGCTAAAGCCACTTTCTACCATTCTAAATTCCAAGCATCTACCTCTAACCCTAGGAAGCTCTTTGCCACCTTCTCCTCCCTCCTGAATCCTCCCCTCCTCCCTCTCTGCAGATGACTTCGTCAACCATTTTGAAAAGAAGGTCGACGACATCCGATCCTCGTTTGCTAAGTCAAACGACACCGCTGGTTCTGCTCACACTGCCCTACCCTATGCTCTGACCTCTTTCTCCCTCTCTCTCCAGATGAAATCTCGCGTCTTGTGACGGCCGGCCGCCCAACAACCTGCCCGCTTGACCCTATCCCTCCTCTCTTCTCCAGACCATTTCCGGAGACCTTCTCCTTACCTCACCTCGCTCATCAACTCATCCCTGACCGCTGGCTACGTCCCTCCCGTCTTCAAGAGAGCGAGAGTTGCACCCCTTCTGAAAAAACCTACACTCGATCCCTCCGATGTCAACAACTACAGACCAGTATCCCTTCTCTCTTTTCTCTCCAAAACTCTTGAGCGTGCCGTCCTTGGCCAGCTCTACCGCTATCTCTCTCAGAATGACCTTCTTGATCCAAATCAGTCAGGTTTCAAGACTAGTCATTCAACTGAGACTGCTCTTCTCTGTATCACGGAGGCGCTCCCGCACTGCTAAAGCTAACTCTCTCTCCTCTGCTCTCATCCTTCTAGACCTATCGGCTGCCTTCGATACTGTGAACCATCAGATCCTCCTCTCCACCCTCTCCGAGTTGGGCATCTCCGGCGCGGCCCACGCTTGGATTGCGTCCTACCTGACAGGTCGCTCCTACCAGGTGGCGTGGCGAGAATCTGTCTCCTCACCACGCGCTCTCACCACTGGTGTCCCCCAGGGCTCTGTTCTAGGCCCTCTCTTATTCTCGCTATACACCAAGTCACTTGGCTCTGTCATAACCTCACATGGTCTCTCCTATCATTGCTATGCAGACGACACACAATTAATCTTCTCCTTTCCCCCTTCTGATGACCAGGTGGCGAATCGCATCTCTGCATGTCTGGCAGACATATCAGTGTGGATGACGGATCACCACCTCAAGCTGAACCTCAGCAAGACGGAGCTCCTCTTCCTCCCGGGGAAGGACTGCCCGTTCCATGATCTCGCCATCACGGTTGACAACTCCATTGTGTCCTCCTCCCAGAGCGCTAAGAACCTTGGCGTGATCCTGGACAACACCCTGACGTTCTCAACTAACATCAAGGCGGTGTCCCGTTCCTGTAGGTTCATGCTCTACAACATCCGCAGAGTACGACCCTGCCTCACACAGGAAGCGGCGCAGGTCCTAATCCAGGCACTTGTCATCTCCCGTCTTGATTACTGCAACTCGCTGTTGGCTGGGCTCCCTGCCTGTGCCATTAAACCCCTACAACTCATCCAGAACGCCGCAGCCCGTCTGGTGTTCAACCTTCCCAAGTTCTCTCACGTCACCCCGCTCCTCCGCTCTCTCCACTGGCTTCCAGTTGAAGCTCGCATCCGCTACAAGACCATGGTGCTTGCCTACGGAGCTGTGAGGGGAACGGCACCTCAGTACCTCCAGGCTCTGATCAGGCCCTACACCCAAACAAGGGCACTGCGTTCATCCACCTCTGGCCTGCTCGCCTCCCTACCACTGAGGAAGTACAGTTCCCGCTCAGCCCAGTCAAAACTGTTCGCTGCTCTGGCCCCCCAATGGTGGAACAAACTCCCTCACGACGCCAGGACAGCGGAGTCAATCACCACCTTCCGGAGACACCTGAAACCCCACCTCTTCAAGGAATACCTAGGATAGGGTAAGTAAGGGTAAGTAATCCTTCTCACCCCCCTCAAAAAAAAAAAAGATTTAGATGCAAGTGGCTGTTCCACTGGATGTCATAAGGTGTATGCACCAATTTGTAAGTCGCTCTGGATAAGAGCGTCTGCTAAATGACTTAAATGTAAATGTAAATGTAGAAGGTTAGGAACCATTCCAACTCTCGTATGGATTCTAGAAGGTAAGGAACCACTCCAACTCTCTGTCTAGATTCTAGAAGGTTAGGAACCATTCCAACTCTCTGTATGGATTCTAGAAGGTAAGGAACCACTCCAACTCTCTGTATGGATTCTATTAAGTCAAGCTTCTTCTCAGTTCTTGTGAAGGGCACCGTGGTTGCGTCACTTAGCTGTAGATCAGGGCCTGGTTTCCCAAAAACATCTTAAGTTTATTGTTAAAACCTTTGTAGGGCATCTTTAAATCTCCAAGCTGTTTCCCAAAACCATCACTATTAACAACGCATTATTAGCACTCATAATCTCTATCGCCTGCATCAGAAGACTTGTAGTTAAATGCGTTGTTAGATGTTTTTTGCCTTCCTGCGTAACTTTTACACAGTAGATCTCTGCTAAACTTAAATTCACTTGGTGTATCCTTCTCTCTGTGACTCCAGATAACTTCAAAACAAAGTTGCCAATCTCTTTCCAATTAACACAAACAAGTGATCTATAAAAATATTCTTCAAATTAAAACCAAGATGACTGCATTAAAATGTAATCTGTAGGCCATAGGCCTATTTCAATCAACTGAGTTCTAATTTGATACTTTGGGCTACTGTCTGTAATTTGTCTCAAAATATTTTATGAGGTGTAGCTTATCATCCATGCAATGATGTACAGTGCCTTGCCAAAGTATTTGGCCCCCTTGAACTTTGTGACCTTTTGCCTTTACTTTCAGTGCAGAAAACTCTCTCCAGAAGTTCAGTGAGGATGACGGCTGCGTGGTCCGATGATGTATATACAGTGTCTTGCGAAAAGCCCCCTTGAACTTTGCGACCTTTTGCCACATTTCAGGCTTCAAACATAAAGATATGAAACTGTATATTTTTCTGAAGAATCAACAACAAGTGGGACACAATCATGAAGTGGAACGACATTTATTGGATATTTCAAACCTTTTTAACAAATCAAAAACTGAAAAATTGGGCGTGCAAAATTATTTTCCTAAAAATTAATAAACATTTTATTTTATTATTAAATAAACATTTTCCTCATCAATCTACTCACAATACCCCATAATGACATCACAATACCCCATAATGACATCACAATACCCCATAATGACATCACAATACCCCATAATGACATCACAATAACCCATAATGACATCACAATACCCCATAATGACATCACAATACCCCATAATGACATCACAATAACCCATAATGAGAAAGCAAAAACAGTTTTTTTTACAATTTGTTTGCAAATGTATTGCAAATAAAAATGGAATCCTTTGCTATGAACGGGGCGGTGTTGCAATCTACTGCAGAGATAGCCTGCAGAAGTTCTGTCTTATACAATCCAGGTCTGTACCCAAACAAGCCTCTACTTTTAAAAATCCACCTTTCCAGAAACAAGTCTCTCACCATTGCCGCTTGCTGTAGACCACCCTCTGCCCCCAGCTGTGCCCTGGACACAATATGTGAACTGATTGCCCTCCATCTATCTTCAGAGCTTGAGCTGCTAGGTGACCAAAACTGGGACATGCTTAACACCACGGCCATCCTACAATCTAAGCTTGATGCCCTCAATCTCACACAAATGATAAATGAACCCATCAGGTACAACCCCAAATACGTAAACACGGGCGCCCTCATAGATATCATCCTAACCAACCTGCCCTCCAAATACACCTCTGCTGTTTTCAACCAGAAACTCAGTGATCACTGCCTCATTACCTGCATCCGTAATGGGTGCGCGGTCAAACGACCACCCCTCATCACTGTCAAACGCTCCCTATAACACGTCAGCGAGCAGGCCTTTCTAATCGACCTGGCCCAGGTATCCTGGAAGGATAATTGACCTCATCCCATCAGTAGAGGATGCCTGGTTTTTCTTTAAAAGTGCTTTCCTCACCATCTTAAATAAGCATTCCCCTTTCAAAAAATGTAGGATCAGAAACAGATACAGCCCTTGGTTCTCCCAGACTCACATTAAGCATTTACAATCCAAAATTAAATCGAGAATCGCAACAAAACCTCCTTTCCTCATGCTGCCAAACATTCCCTCGTAAAACTGACCATCCTACCAATCCTCGACTTTGGTGATGTCATTTACAAAATACCCTCCAACACCCTACTCAACAAATTGGATGCAGTCTATCACAGTGCCATCCGTTTTGTCACCAAAGCCCCATATTCTACGCACCACTGTGACATGTACGCTCTTGTTGGCTGGTCCTCTCTTCATACTCGTCGCCAAACCCACTGGCTCCAGGTTATCTACAAGTGTCTGCTAGGTAAAGCCCCGTCTTATCTCAGCTCACTGGTCACCATATCAGCACCCACTTGTAGCACGCATATATCTACTGAACTCTCCCTACTGAAGTTTCCATATTGACAATGTAGTCTCTCTACTGTGGTCTCTCTACTGACCCTGTACTCTCCCTACTTGACCCTGTAGTCTCCTACTAGACCCTGTAGTCTCCTACTGACCCTGTAGTCTCCCTACTGACCCTGTGAGTCTCCCTACTGAACCTGTAGTCTCCCTACTGTAATCTCCCGACTGTCCCTCTAGTCTCCCTACTGACCCTGTAGTCTCCCTACTGTCCCTCTAGTCTCCCCTACTGACCCTGTAGTCTCCCTACTGACCCTGTAGTCTCCCTACTGTAGTCTCCTACTGACCCTGTAGTCTCCCTACTGCTCCTCGTAGTCTCCCTACTGACCCTGTAGTCTCCTACTGACCCTGTAGTCTCCTACTGACCCTGTAGTCTCCCTACTGTAGTCTCTCCTACTGACCCTGTAGTCTCCTACTGACCCTGTAGTCTCCCTACTGACTGTAGTCTCCCTACTGTAGTCTCCCTACTGTAGTCTCCTACTGGCCCTGTAGTCTCCTACTGACCCTGTAGTCTCCCTACTATGGTCTCCTACTGACCTGTAGTCTCCCTACTGACCACTGTAGTCTCCCTACCGTAGTCTACCTACTGACCCTGTAGTCTCCCTACTGTAGTCTCCCTCCTGACCCTGTAGTCTCCCTACTGACCTGATACTGTCTCCCTACTGTAGTCTCCGGTCTCCCTGACCCTGTAGTCTCCCTACTGACCCTGTAGTCTCCCTACTGATCCTGTAGTCTCCCTACTGACCATGTAGTCTCCCTACTGTAGTCTCCCTACTGACCCTGTAGTCTCCCTACTGTTGTCTCCCTCCTGACCCTGTAGTCTCCCTACTGACCATGTAGTCTCCCTACTGTAGTCTCCCTACTGACCCAATAGTCTCCCTACTGTAGTCTCCCTACTGACCCTCTAGTCTCCCTACTGTAACCTCCCAACTGACCCTGTAGTCTCCCTACTGACCATGTAGTCTCCCTACTGTAGTCTCCCTACTGACCCAATAGTCTCCCTACTGTAGTCTCCCTACTGACCCTCTAGTCTCCTACTGTAACCTCCCAACTGACCCTGTAGTCTCCCTACTGACCATGTAGTCTCCTACTGTAGTTTCCTACTGCTAGTCTCCCCTACTGTAGTCTCCCTACTGACCTGTAGTCTTCCTACTGACCCTGTAGTCTCCCTACTGATCCTGTAGTCTCCCTACCTGTAGTCTCCACTGACTCTAGTCTCCCTACTGTAGTCTCCCTACTGACCCTGTAGTCTTCCTACTGACCCTGTAGTCTCCCTACTGTAGTCTCCCTACTTAGTCTCCTACTGACCCTGTAGTCTCCCTACTGTAGTCTCCCTACTGACCCTGTAGTCTCCCTACTGACCCTGTACTCTCCCTACTGTAGTCTCCCTACTCTAGTCTCCCCTACTGTAACCTCCCAACTGACCCTGTAGTCTCCCAGCTGACCCTGTAGTCTCCCCTACTGACCATGTAGTCTCCTTACTGTAGTTCCCTACTGCTAGTCTCCCTACCTGTAGTCTCCCTACTGACCCTGTAGTCTCCCTACTGACCCTGTAGTCTCCCTACTGATCCTGTAGTCTCCCTACTGTAGTCTCCTACTAGTCCCTGTAGTCTCCTACTGACCCTGTAGTCTCCTACTGACCTGTAGTCTCCCTACTGACCCTGTTAGTCTCCTACTGTAGTCTCCCTACGTAGGTCTCCACTGACCTGTAGTCTCCCTACTGACCCAGTAGTCCCCCTGCCTGTAGTCTCCTACTGACCCTGTAGTCTCCCTACTGACCCTGTAGTCTCCCTACTG
>NW_026279653.1:0-3409 GCF_023373465.1 Oncorhynchus keta
GTGGTTCATCAGGACCTCCACCAGCCAACCAGTAATAACATTAACATGATGCTTTATCTGGACGTGGTTCTCCAGGACCTCCACCAGCCAACCAGTAGTAACATTAACATGATGCTTTATCTGGACGTGGTTCTACAGGACCTCCACCAGCCAACCAGTAGTAACATTAACATGATGCTTTATCTGGACGTGGTTCTACAGGACCTCCACCAGCCAACCAGTAGTAACATTAACATGATGCTTTATCTGGACGTGGTTCTATCAGGACCTCCACCAGCCAACCAGTAGTAACATTAACATGATGCTTTATCTGGACGTGGTTCTACCAGGACCTCCACCAGCCAACCAGTAGTAACATTAACATGATGCTTTATCTGGACGTGGTTCATCAGGACCTCCACCAGCCAACCAGTAGTAACATTAACATGATGCTTTATCTGGACGTGGTTCATCAGGACCTCCACCAGCCAACCAGTAGTAACATTAACATGATGCTTTATCTGGACGTGGTTCATCAGGACCTCCACCAGCCAACCAGTAGTAACATTAACATGATGCTTTATCTGGACGTGGTTCTATCAGGACCTCCACCAGCCAACCAGTAGTAACATTAACATGATGCTTTATCTGGACGTGGTTCATCCAGGACCTCCACCAGCCAACCAGTAGTAACATTAACATGATGCTTTATCTGGACGTGGTTCATCAGGACCTCCACCAGCCAACCAGTAGTAACATTAACATGATGCTTTATCTGGACGTGGTTCATACAGGACCTCCACCAGCCAACCAGTAGTAACATTAACATGATGCTTTATCTGGACGTGGTTCATCAGGACCTCCACCAGCCAACCAGTAGTAACATTAACATGATGCTTTATCTGGACGTGGTTCATCAGGACCTCCACCAGCCAACCAGTAGTAACATTAACATGATGCTTTATCTGGACGTGGTTCATCAGGACCTCCACCAGCCAACCAGTAGTAACATTAACATGATGCTTTATCTGGACGTGGTTCATCAGGACCTCCACCAGCCAACCAGTAGTAACATTAACATGA
The DNA here is from genome assembly GCF_023373465.1 of Oncorhynchus keta. Classification (NCBI taxonomy): domain Eukaryota; kingdom Metazoa; phylum Chordata; class Actinopteri; order Salmoniformes; family Salmonidae; genus Oncorhynchus; species Oncorhynchus keta. The sequence continues at coordinate 1,063 of NW_026279653.1, forward strand.
TGCTTTATCTGGACGTGGTTCTACAGGACCTCCACCAGCCAACCAGTAGTAACATTAACATGATGCTTTATCTGGACGTGGTTCTACAGGACCTCCACCAGCCAACCAGTAGTAACATTAACATGATGCTTTATCTGGACGTGGTTCATCAGGACCTCCACCAGCCAACCAGTAGTAACATTAACATGATGCTTTATCTGGACGTGGTTCTACAGGACCTCCACCAGCCAACCAGTAGTAACATTAACATGATGCTTTATCTGGACGTGGTTCATACAGGACCTCCACCAGCCAACCAGTAGTAACATTAACATGATGCTTTATCTGGACGTGGTTCATCAGGACCTCCACCAGCCAACCAGTAGTAACATTAACATGATGCTTTATCTGGACGTGGTTCTACAGGACCTCCACCAGCCAACCAGTAGTAACATTAACATGATGCTTTATCTGGACGTGGTTCATCAGGACCTCCACCAGCCAACCAGTAGTAACATTAACATGATGCTTTATCTGGACGTGGTTCATCAGGACCTCCACCAGCCAACCAGTAGTAACATTAACATGATGCTTTATCTGGACGTGGTTCTACCAGGACCTCCACCAGCCAACCAGTAGTAACATTAACATGATGCTTTATCTGGACGTGGTTCTATCAGGACCTCCACCAGCCAACCAGTAGTAACATTAACATGATGCTTTATCTGGACGTGGTTCTATCAGGACCTCCACCAGCCAACCAGTAGTAACATTAACATGATGCTTTATCTGGACGTGGTTCATCAGGACCTCCACCAGCCAACCAGTAGTAACATTAACATGATGCTTTATCTGGACGTGGTTCTACAGGACCTCCACCAGCCAACCAGTAGTAACATTAACATGATGCTTTATCTGGACGTGGTTCATCAGGACCTCCACCAGCCAACCAGTAGTAACATTAACATGATGCTTTATCTGGACGTGGTTCATCAGGACCTCCACCAGCCAACCAGTAGTAACATTAACATGATGCTTTATCTGGACGTGGTTCATCAGGACCTCCACCAGCCAACCAGTAGTAACATTAACATGATGCTTTATCTGGACGTGGTTCATACAGGACCTCCACCAGCCAACCAGTAGTAACATTAACATGATGCTTTATCTGGACGTGGTTCATCAGGACCTCCACCAGCCAACCAGTAGTAACATTAACATGATGCTTTATCTGGACGTGGTTCTATCAGGACCTCCACCAGCCAACCAGTAGTAACATTAACATGATGCTTTATCTGGACGTGGTTCATCAGGACCTCCACCAGCCAACCAGTAGTAACATTAACATGATGCTTTATCTGGACGTGGTTCATCAGGACCTCCACCAGCCAACCAGTAGTAACATTAACATGATGCTTTATCTGGACGTGGTTCATACAGGACCTCCACCAGCCAACCAGTAGTAACATTAACATGATGCTTTATCTGGACGTGGTTCATCAGGACCTCCACCAGCCAACCAGTAGTAACATTAACATGATGCTTTATCTGGACGTGGTTCTATCAGGACCTCCACCAGCCAACCAGTAGTAACATTAACATGATGCTTTATCTGGACGTGGTTCATCAGGACCTCCACCAGCCAACCAGTAGTAACATTAACATGATGCTTTATCTGGACGTGGTTCATCAGGACCTCCACCAGCCAACCAGTAGTAACATTAACATGATGCTTTATCTGGACGTGGTTCATCAGGACCTCCACCAGCCAACCAGTAGTAACATTAACATGATGCTTTATCTGGACGTGGTTCATACAGGACCTCCACCAGCCAACCAGTAGTAACATTAACATGATGCTTTATCTGGACGTGGTTCTACAGGACCTCCACCAGCCAACCAGTAGTAACATTAACATGATGCTTTATCTGGACGTGGTTCACCAGGACCTCCACCAGCCAACCAGTAGTAACATTAACATGATGCTTTATCTGGACGTGGTTCATCAGGATCTCCACCAGCCAACCAGTAGTAACATTAACATGATGCTTTATCTGGACGTGGTTCTATAGGACCTCCACCAGCCAACCAGTAGTAACATTAACATGATGCTTTATCTGGACGTGGTTCATCAGGACCTCCACCAGCCAACCAGTAGTAACATTAACATGATGCTTTATCTGGACCTGGTTCTATAGGACCTCCACCAGCCAACCAGTAGTAACATTAACATGATGCTTTATCTGGACGTGGTTCTACAGGATCTCCACCAGCCAACCAGTAGTAACATTAACATGATGCTTTATCTGGACGTGGTTCTATAGGACCTCCACCAGCCAACCAGTAGTAACATTAACATGATGCTTTA
>NW_026279654.1:0-49807 GCF_023373465.1 Oncorhynchus keta
AGATATACTGGCTCTATTATATTAAAAACAGACCAGCTATATCTACTGTTTCTATTATAACATGAAAGACCAGCTCGATCTACTGTCTCCATTATAATATGACAGACCAGCTAGATCTACTGTCTCTATTATAATATGACAGACCAGCGAAATCTACTGTCTCTATTATAATATGACAGACCAGCTAGATCTACAGTCTCTATTATATTATGACAGACCAGCTAGATCTACTGTGTCCATTATAATATGATAGACCAGCTAGATCTACTGTCTCTATTATTTTATGACAGATCAGCTAGATCTACTGTCTCTATTATAATTTGACTAACCAGCTAGATATACTGTCTTTATTATATTATGACAGATCAGCTAGATCTACTGTCTCTATTATAATATGACAGACCCGCTAGATCTACTGTCTCTATTATTCTATGACAGACCAGGTAGATCTACTGTATCTATTATATTATGACAGACCAGGTAGATCTATTGTCTCTATTATAATATGAAAGACCAGCTAGATCTACTGTCTCATATTATGACAGAACAGCTAGATCTACTGTCTCTATTCTATTATGACAGACCAGCTAGATGTACTGTCTCTATTATAATATGACAGACCAGCTAGATCTACTGTCTCCATTATAATATGACAGACCAGCTAGATCTACTGTCTCTATTATATTATGACAGACCAGCTAGATCTACTGTCTCTATTATAATATGACAGACCAGCGAGATCAACTGTCTGTATTATAATATGACAGACCAGCTCGATCTACTGTCTCTATTATAATGTGACAGACCAGCTAGATCTACTATCTCTATTCTATTATGACAGACCAGCTAGATCTACTGTCTCTACTATATTATGACAGACCAGCAAGATCTACTGTCTCTATTATAATATGAAAGACCAGCGAGATCTACTGTCTCATATTATGACAGAACAGCTAGATCTACTGTCTCTATTCTATTATGACAGACCAGCTAGATGTACTGTCTCTATTATAATATGACAGACCAGCTAGATCTACTGTCTCTATTATAATATGACAGACCAGCTAGATATACTGTCTCATATTATGACAGAACAGCTAGATCTACTGTCTCTATTATATTATGACAGACCAGGTAGATCTACTGTTTCTATTATAACATGAAAGAACAGCTCGATCTACTGTCTCTATTATTTTATGACAGACCAGCTAGATCTACTGTCTCTATTATAATATGACAGACCAGCTAGATATACTGTCTCATATTATGACAGACCAGCTAGATGTACTGTCTCTATTATAATATGACAGACCAGCTGGATCTACTGTCTCTATTATAATATGACAGACCAGCTAGATATACTGTCTCATATTATGACAGAACAGCTAGATCTACTGTCTCTATCATATTATGACAGACCAGCTCGATCTACTGTCTCTATTATTTTATGACAGACCAGGTAGATCTACTGTCTCTGCTATATTATGACAGGCCAGCTAGATCTACTGTCTCTATTATAATTCTGACAGACCAGATAGATATACTGTCTCTATTATATTATGACAGACCAGCTAGATCTACTGTTTCTATTATAACATGAAAGACCAGCTCGATCTACTGCCTCTATTATTTTATGACAGATCAGCTAGATCTACTGTCTCTATCATATTATGACAGACCAGCTAGATCTACTGTCTCTATTATTTTATGGCAGACCAGGTAGATCTACTGTCTCTGCTATATTATGACAGACCAGCTAGATCTACTGTCTCTATTATACTCTGACAGACCAGCTAGATATACTGTCTCTATTATATTATGACAGACCAGCTAGATCTACTGTCTCTATTATAATATGACAGACCAGCTAGATCTACTGTCTCTATTATTCTATGACAGACCAGGTAGATCTACTGTATATATTATATTATGACAGACCAGGTAGATCTAGTGTCTCTATTATAATATGAAAGACCAGCTAGATCTACTGTCTCATATTATGACAGAACAGCTAGATCTACTGTCTCCATTATAATATGACAGACCAGCTAGATCTACTGCCTCTATTATAATATGACAGACCAGCTAGATCTACTGTCTCTATTATTCTATGACAGACCAGGTAGATCTACTGTCTCTATTCTATTATGACAGACCAGCGAGATCTACTGTCTCTATTATAATATGAAAGACCAGCGAGATCTACTGTCTCATATTATGACAGAACAGCTAGATCTACTGTCTCTATTCTATTATGACAGACCAGCTAGGTCTACTGTCTCTATTATAATTTGACAGACCAGCTAGATATACTGTCTCTATTATATTATGACAGACCAGCGAGATCTACTGTCTCTATTATAATATGACAGACCAGCTAGATCTACAGTCTCTATTATATTATGACAGACCAGCTAGATCTACTGTGTCCATTATAATATGATAGACCAGCTAGATCTACTGTCTCTATTATATTATTACAGACCAGCTAGATCTACTGTCTCTATTATAATATGACAGACCAGCGAGATCAACTGTCTGTATTATAATTTGACAGACCAGCTAGATATACTGTCTCTATTATATTATGACAGACCAGCTAGATCTACTGTTTCTATTATAATATGACAGACCAGCTCGATCTACTGTCTCTATTATAATTTGACAGACCAGCTCGATATACTGTCTCTATTATATTATGACAGACCAGCTAGATCTACTGTTTCTATTATAACATGAAAGACCAGCTCGATCTACTGTCTCTATTATTTTATGACAGATCAGCTAGATCTACTGTCTCGATCATAATTTGACAGACCAGCTAGATATACTGTCTCTATTATATTAAAACAGACCAGCTATATCTACTGTTTCTATTATAACATGAAAGACCAGCTCGATCTACTGTCTCCATTATAATATGACAGACCAGCTAGATCTACTGTCTCTATTATAATATGACAGACCAGCGAAATCTACTGTCTCTATTATAATATGACAGACCAGCTAGATCTACAGTCTCTATTATATTATGACAGACCAGCTAGATCTACTGTGTCCATTATAATATGATAGACCAGCTAGATCTACTGTCTCTATTATTTTATGACAGATCAGCTAGATCTACTGTCTCTATTATAATTTGACAGACCAGCTAGATATACTGTCTCTATTATATTATGACAGACCAGCTAGATCTACTGTCTCTATTATAATATGACAGACCAGCTAGATCTACTGTCTCTATTATTCTATGACAGACCAGGTAGATCTACTGTATCTATTATATTATGACAGACCAGGTAGATCTACTGTCTCTATTATAATATGAAAGACCAGCTAGATCTACTGTCTCATATTATGACAGAACAGCTAGATCTACTGTCTCCATTATAATATGACAGACCAGCTAGATCTACTGCCTCTATTATAATATGACAGACCAGCTAGATCTACTGTCTCTATTATTTATGACAGACCAGGTAGATCTACTGTCTCTATTCTATTATGACAGACCAGCGAGATCTACTGTCTCTATTATAATATGAAAGACCAGCGAGATCTACTGTCTCTATTATAATATGACAGACCAGTGAGATCTACTGCCTCTATTATAATATGACAGACCAGCGAGATCTACTGTCTCTATTATTTTATGACAGACCATGATCTAGACCAGACCAGCTAGATCTACTGTCTCTATTATATATATGACAGACCAGTGACAGACCAGATCTACTGTCTCTATTATAATATGACAGACCAGCTAGATCAGTCTCTATTATTCTATGACAGACCAGGTAGATCTACTGTCTCTATTCTATTATGACAGACCAGCTAGATCTAGTCTCTATTATAATATGACAGACCAGCTAGATATACTGTCTCTATTATATATGACAGAACAGCTAGATCTACTGTCTCTATTATAATATGACAGACCAGCTAGATCTACTGTCTCTATTATTCTATGACAGACCAGGTAGATCTACTGTATATATTATATTATGACAGACCAGGTAGATCTAGTGTCTCTATTATAATATGAAAGACCAGCTAGATCTACTGTCTCATATTATGACAGAACAGCTAGATCTACTGTCTCCATTATAATATGACAGACCAGCTAGATCTACTGCCTCTATTATAATATGACAGACCAGCTAGATCTACTGTCTCTATTATTCTATGACAGACCAGGTAGATCTACTGTCTCTATTCTATTATGACAGACCAGCGAGATCTACTGTCTCTATTATAATATGAAAGACCAGCGAGATCTACTGTCTCATATTATGACAGAACAGCTCGATCTACTGTCTCTATTATAATGTGACAGACCAGCTAGATCTACTATCTCTATTCTATTATGACAGACCAGCTAGATCTACTGTCTCTACTATATTATGACAGACCAGCAAGATCTACTGTCTCTATTATAATATGAAAGACCAGCGAGATCTACTGTCTCATATTATGACAGAACAGCTAGATCTACTGTCTCTATTCTATTATGACAGACCAGCTAGATGTACTGTCTCTATTATAATATGACAGACCAGCTAGATCTACTGTCTCTATTATAATATGACAGACCAGCTAGATATACTGTCTCATATTATGACAGAACAGCTAGATCTACTGTCTCTATTATATTATGACAGACCAGGTAGATCTACTCTTTCTATTATAACATGAAAGAACAGCTCGATCTACTGTCTCTATTATTTTATGACAGACCAGCTAGATCTACTGTCTCTATTATAATATGACAGACCAGCTAGATATACTGTCTCATATTATGACAGACCAGCTAGATGTACTGTCTCTATTATAATATGACAGACCAGCTGGATCTACTGTCTCTATTATAATATGACAGACCAGCTAGATATACTGTCTCATATTATGACAGAACAGCTAGATCTACTGTCTCTATCATATTATGACAGACCAGCTCGATCTACTGTCTCTATTATTTTATGACAGACCAGGTAGATCTACTGTCTCTGCTATATTATGACAGGCCAGCTAGATCTACTGTCTCTATTATAATTTGACAGACCAGATAGATATACTGTCTCTATTATATTATGACAGACCAGCTAGATCTACTGTTTCTATTATAACATGAAAGACCAGCTCGATCTACTGCCTCTATTATTTTATGACAGATCAGCTAGATCTACTGTCTCTATCATATTATGACAGACCAGCTAGATCTACTGTCTCTATTATTTTATGGCAGACCAGGTAGATCTACTGTCTCTGCTATATTATGACAGACCAGCTAGATCTACTGTCTCTATTATAATTTGACAGACCAGCTAGATATACTGTCTCTATTATATTATGACAGACCAGCTAGATCTACTGTCTCTATTATAATATGACAGACCAGCTAGATCTACTGTCTCTATTATTCTATGACAGACCAGGTAGATCTACTGTATATATTATATTATGACAGACCAGGTAGATCTAGTGTCTCTATTATAATATGAAAGACCAGCTAGATCTACTGTCTCATATTATGACAGAACAGCTAGATCTACTGTCTCCATTATAATATGACAGACCAGCTAGATCTACTGCCTCTATTATAATATGACAGACCAGCTAGATCTACTGTCTCTATTATTCTATGACAGACCAGGTAGATCTACTGTCTCTATTCTATTATGACAGACCAGCGAGATCTACTGTCTCTATTATAATATGAAAGACCAGCGAGATCTACTGTCTCATATTATGACAGAACAGCTAGATCTACTGTCTCTATTCTATTATGACAGACCAGCTAGGTCTACTGTCTCTATTATAATTTGACAGACCAGCTAGATATACTGTCTCTATTATATTATGACAGACCAGCGAGATCTACTGTCTCTATTATAATATGACAGACCAGCTAGATCTACAGTCTCTATTATATTATGACAGACCAGCTAGATCTACTGTGTCCATTATAATATGATAGACCAGCTAGATCTACTGTCTCTATTATATTATTACAGACCAGCTAGATCTACTGTCTCTATTATAATATGACAGACCAGCGAGATCAACTGTCTGTATTATAATTTGACAGACCAGCTAGATATACTGTCTCTATTATATTATGACAGACCAGCTAGATCTACTGTTTCTATTATAATATGACAGACCAGCTCGATCTACTGTCTCTTTTATAATTTGACAGACCAGCTCGATATACTGTCTCTATTATATTATGACAGACCAGCTAGATCTACTGTTTCTATTATAACATGAAAGACCAGCTCGATCTACTGTCTCTATTATTTTATGACAGATCAGCTAGATCTACTGTCTCGATCATAATTTGACAGACCAGCTAGATATACTGTCTCTATTATATTAAAACAGACCAGCTATATCTACTGTTTCTATTATAACATGAAAGACCAGCTCGATCTACTGTCTCCATTATAATATGACAGACCAGCTAGATCTACTGTCTCTATTATAATATGACAGACCAGCGAAATCTACTGTCTCTATTATAATATGACAGACCAGCTAGATCTACAGTCTCTATTATATTATGACAGACCAGCTAGATCTACTGTGTCCATTATAATATGATAGACCAGCTAGATCTACTGTCTCTATTATTTTATGACAGATCAGCTAGATCTACTGTCTCTATTATAATTTGACAGACCAGCTAGATATACTGTCTCTATTATATTATGACAGACCAGCTAGATCTACTGTCTCTATTATAATATGACAGACCAGCTAGATCTACTGTCTCTATTATTCTATGACAGACCAGGTAGATCTACTGTATCTATTATATTATGACAGACCAGGTAGATCTACTGTCTCTATTATAATATGAAAGACCAGCTAGATCTACTGTCTCATATTATGACAGAACAGCTAGATCTACTGTCTCCATTATAATATGACAGACCAGCTAGATCTACTGCCTCTATTATAATATGACAGACCAGCTAGATCTACTGTCTCTATTATTCTATGACAGACCAGGTAGATCTACTGTCTCTATTCTATTATGACAGACCAGCGAGATCTACTGTCTCTATTATAATATGAAAGACCAGCGAGATCTACTGTCTCTATTATAATATGACAGACCAGCGAGATCTACTGCCTCTATTATAATATGACAGACCAGCTAGATCTACTGTCTCTATTATTCTATGACAGACCAGGTAGATCTACTGTCTCTATTCTATTATGACAGACCAGCTAGATCTACTGTCTCTATTATAATATGACAGACCAGCTAGATATACTGTCTCATATTATGACAGAACAGCTAGATCTACTGTCTCTATTATAATATGACAGACCAGCTAGATCTACTGTCTCTATTATATTATGACAGACCAGGTAGATCTACTGTTTCTATTATTACATGAAAGAACAGCTCGATCTACTGTCTCTATTATTTTATGACAGATCAGCTAGATCTACTGTCTCTATCATATTATGACAGACCAGCTCGATCTACTGTCTCTATTATTTTATGACAGACCAGGTAGATCTACTGTCTCTGCTATATTATGACAGACCAGCTAGATCTACTGTCTCTATTATAATTTGACAGACCAGCTAGATATACTGTCTCTATTATATTATGACAGACCAGCTAGATCTACTGTTTCTATTATAACATGAAAGACCAGCTCGATCTACTGTCTCTATTATTTTATGACAGATCAGCTAGATCTACTGTCTCTATCATATTATGACATACCAGCTAGATCTACTGTCTCTATTCTATTATGACAGACCAGCTAGATCTACTGTCTCTATTATAATATGACAGACCAGCTAGATATACTGTCTCATATTATGACAGAACAGCTAGATCTACTGTCTCTATTATAATATGACAGACCAGCTAGATCTACTGTCTCTATTATATTATGACAGACCATGTAGATCTACTGTTTCTATTATTACATGAAAGAACAGCTCGATCTACTGTCTCTATTATTTTATGACAGATCAGCTAGATCTACTGTCTCTATCATATTATGACAGACCAGCTCGATCTACTGTCTCTATTATTTTATGACAGACCAGGTAGATCTACTGTCTCTGCTATATTATGACAGACCAGCTAGATCTACTGTCTCTATTATAATTTGACAGACCAGCTAGATATACTGTCTCTACTATATTATGACAAACCAGCTAGATCTACTGTTTCTATTATAACATGAAAGACCAGCTCGATCTACTGTCTCTATTATTTTATGACAGATCAGCTAGATCTACTGTCTCTATCATATTATGACAGACCAGCTAGATCTACTGTCTCTATTCTATTATGACAGACCAGCTAGATCTACTGTCTCTATTATAATATGACAGACCAGCTAGATATACTGTCTCATATTATGACAGAACAGCTAGATCTACTGTCTCTATTATAATATGACAGACCAGCTAGATCTACTGTCTCTATTATATTATGACAGACCATGTAGATCTACTGTTTCTATTATTACATGAAAGAACAGCTCGATCTACTGTCTCTATTATTTTATGACAGATCAGCTACATCTACTGTCTCTATCATATTATGACAGACCAGCTCGATCTACTGTCTCTATTATTTTATGACAGACCAGGTAGATCTACTGTCTCTGCTATATTATGACAGACCAGCTAGATCTACTGTCTCTATTATAATTTGACAGACCAGCTAGATATACTGTCTCTATTATATTATGACAGACCAGCTAGATCTACTGTTTCTATTATAACATGAAAGACCAGCTCGATCTACTGTCTCTATTATTTTATGACAGATCAGCTAGATCTACTGTCTCTATCATATTATGACAGACCAGCTAGATCTACTGTCTCTATTCTATTATGACAGACCAGCTAGATCTACTGTCTCTATTATAATATGACAGACCAGCTAGATATACTGTCTCATATTATGACAGAACAGCTAGATCTACTGTCTCTATTATAATATGACAGACCAGCTAGATCTACTGTCGCTATTATATTATGACAGACCATGTAGATCTACTGTTTCTATTATTACATGAAAGAACAGCTCGATCTACTGTCTCTATTATTTTATGACAGATCAGCTAGATCTACTGTCTCTATCATATTATGACAGACCAGCTCGATCTACTGTCTCTATTATTTTATGACAGACCAGGTAGATCTACTGTCTCTGCTATATTATGACAGACCAGCTAGATCTACTGTCTCTATTATAATTTGACAGACCAGCTAGATATACTGTCTCTATTATATTATGACAGACCAGCTAGATCTACTGTTTCTATTATAACATGAAAGACCAGCTCGATCTACTGTCTCTATTATTTTATGACAGATCAGCTAGATCTACTGTCTCTATCATATTATGACAGACCAGCTAGATCTACTGTCTCTATTATATTATGACAAACCAGCTAGATCTACTGTTTCTATTATAACATGAAAGACCAGCTCGATCTACTGTCTCTATTATTTTATGACAGACCAGGTAGATCTACTGTCTCTGCTATATTATGACAGACCAGCTAGATCTACTGTCTCTATTATAATTTGACAGACCAGCTAGATATACTGTCTCTATTATATTATGACAAACCAGCTAGATCTACTGTTTCTATTATAACATGAAAGACCAGCTCGATCTACTGTCTCTATTATTTTATGACAGATCAGCTAGATCTACTGTCTCTATCATATTATGACAGACCAGCTAGATCTACTGTCTCTATTCTATTATGACAGACCAGCTAGATCTACTGTCTCTATTATAATATGACAGACCAGCTAGATATACTGTCTCATATTATGACAGAACAGCTAGATCTACTGTCTCTATTATAATATGACAGACCAGCTAGATCTACTGTCTCTATTATATTATGACAGACCATGTAGATCTACTGTTTCTATTATTACATGAAAGAACAGCTCGATCTACTGTCTCTATTATTTTATGACAGATCAGCTATCTACTGTCTCTATCATATTATGACAGACCAGCTCGATCTACTGTCTCTATTATTTTATGACAGACCAGGTAGATCTACTGTCTCTGCATATTATGACAGACCAGCTAGATCTACTGTCTCTATTATACGTCATATAATATGACAGACCAGCTAGATATACTGTCTATATTATGACAGACCAGCAGACCAGCTATTATAATATAGACCAGCTCGATCTACTGTCTCTATTATATTATGACAGACCAGCTAGATCTACTGTCTCTATTATATTATGACAGACCAGCTAGATCTACTGTCTCTATTATTTATGACAGACCAGCTAGATCTACTGAAATATTATAATTGAAAGACCAGCTCGATCTACTGTCTCTATTATTTTATGACAGACCAGGTAGATCTACTGTCTGCTATATTATGACAGACCAGCTAGATCAGCTGACAGACCAGCTAGATATACTGTCTCTATTATATTATGACAAACCAGCTAGATCTACTGTTTCTATTATAACATGAAAGACCAGCTCGATCTACTGTCTCTATTATTTTATGACAGATCAGCTAGATCTACTGTCTCTATCATATTATGACAGACCAGCTAGATCTACTGTCTCTATTCTATTATGACAGACCAGCTAGATCTACTGTCTCTATTATAATATGACAGACCAGCTAGATATACTGTCTCATATTATGACAGAACAGCTAGATCTACTGTCTCTATTATAATATGACAGACCAGCTAGATCTACTGTCTCTATTATATTATGACAGACCATGTAGATCTACTGTTTCTATTATTACATGAAAGAACAGCTCGATCTACTGTCTCTATTATTTTATGACAGATCAGCTAGATCTACTGTCTCTATCATATTATGACAGACCAGCTCGATCTACTGTCTCTATTATTTTATGACAGATCAGCTAGATCTACTGTCTCTATATATTATGACAGACCAGCTAGATCTACTGTCTCTATTATAATTATGACAGACCAGCTAGATATACTGTCTCTATTATAATATGACAGACCAGCTAGATATACTGTCTCATATTATGACAGAACAGCTAGATCTCTGTCTCTATTATAATATGACAGACCAGCTAGATCTACTGTCTCTATTATATTATGACAGACCATGTAGATCTACTGTTTCTATTATTACATGAAAGAACAGCTCGATCTACTGTCTCTATTATTTTATGACAGATCAGCTAGATCTACTGTCTCTATCATATTATGACAGACCAGCTCGATCTACTGTCTCTATTATTTTATGACAGACCAGGTAGATCTACTAGTCTCTGCTATATTATGACAGACCAGCTAGATCTACTGTCTCTATTATAATTTGACAGACCAGCTAGATATACTGTCTCTATTATATTATGACAGACCAGCTAGATCTACTGTTTCTATTATAACATGAAAGACCAGCTCGATCTACTGTCTCTATTATTTTATGACAGATCAGCTAGATCTACTGTCTCTATCATATTATGACAGACCAGCTAGATCTACTGTCTCTATTCTATTATGACAGACCAGCTAGATCTACTGTCTCTATTATAATATGACAGACCAGCTAGATATACTGTCTCATATTATGACAGAACAGCTAGATCTACTGTCTCTATTATAATATGACAGACCAGCTAGATCTACTGTCTCTATTATATTATGACAGACCATGTAGATCTACTGTTTCTATTATTACATGAAAGAACAGCTCGATCTACTGTCTCTATTATTTTATGACAGATCAGCTAGATCTACTGTCTCTATCATATTATGACAGACCAGCTCGATCTACTGTCTCTATTATTTTATGACAGACCAGGTAGATCTACTGTCTCTGCTATATTATGACAGACCAGCTAGATCTACTGTCTCTATTATAATTTGACAGACCAGCTAGATATACTGTCTCTATTATATTATGACAGACCAGCTAGATCTACTGTTTCTATTATAACATGAAAGACCAGCTCGATCTACTGTCTCTATTATTTTATGACAAATCAGCTAGATCTACTGTCTCTATCATATTATGACAGACCAGCTAGATCTACTGTCTCTATTATTTTATGGCAGACCAGGTAGATCTACTGTCTCTGCTATATTATGACAGACCAGCTAGATCTACTGTCTCTATTATAATTTGACATACCAGCTAGATATACTGTCTCTATTATATTATGACAGACCAGCTAGATCTACTGTCTCTATTATAATATGAAAGACCAGCTAGATCTACTGTCTCATATTATGACAGAACAGCTAGATTTACTGTCTCCATTATAATATGACAGACCAGCTCGATCTACTGTCTCTATTCTATTATGACAGACCAGCGAGATCTACTGTCTCTATTCTATTATGACAGACCAGCGAGATCTACTGTCTCTATTATAATATGAAAGACCAGCGAGATCTACTGTCTCATATTATGACAGAACAGCTAGATCTACCGTCTCTATTCTATTATGACAGACCAGCTAGATGTACTGTCTCTATTATAATATGACAGACCAGCTAGATCTACTGTCTCTATTATAATATGACAGACCAGCTAGATCTACTGTCTCCATTATAATATGACAGACAAGCTAGATCTACTGTCTCTATTATATTATGACAGACCAGCGACATCTACTGTCTCTTATAATATGACAGACCAGCTAGATCTACAGTCTCTATTATATTATGACAGACCAGCTAGATCTACTGTGTCCATTATAATATGATAGACCAGCTAGATCTGCTGTCTCTATTATATTATGACAGACCAGCTAGAGCTACGGTCTCTATTATATTGTGACAGACCAGCTCGATCTACTGTCTCCATTATAATATGACAGACCAGCTAGATATACTGTCTCATATTATGACAGAACAGCTAGATCTACTGTCTCTATTATATTATGACAGACCAGCTAGATCTACTGTCTCTATTATAATTTGACAGACCAGCTAGATATACTGTCTCTATTATATTATGACAGACCAGCTAGATCTACTGTCTCTATTATTTTATGACAGATCAGCTAGATCTACTGTCTCTATTATATTATGACAGACCAGGTAAATCTACTGTATCTATTATATTATGACAGACCAGGTAGATCTACTGTCTCTATTATAATATGAAAGACCAGCTAGATCTACTGTCTCATATTATGACAGAACAGCTAGATCTACTGTCTCCATTATAATATGACAGACCAGCTAGATCTACTGCCTCTATTATAATATGACAGACCAGCTAGATCTACTGTCTCTATCCCTTCTCTCTTTTCTCTCCAAAACTCTTGAGCGTGCCGTCCTTGGCCAGCTCTACCGCTATCTCTCTCAGAATGACCTTCTTGATCCAAATCAGTCAGGTTTCAAGACTAGTCATTCAACTGAGACTGCTCTTCTCTGTATCACGGAGGCGCTCCGCACTGCTAAAGCTAACTCTCTCTCCTCTGCTCTCATCCTTCTAGACCTATCGGCTGCCTTCGATACTGTGAACCATCAGATCCTCCTCTCCACCCTCTCCGAGTTGGGCATCTCCGGCGCGGCCCACGCTTGGATTGCGTCCTACCTGACAGGTCGCTCCTACCAGGTGGCGTGGCGAGAATCTGTCTCCTCACCACGCGCTCTCACCACTGGTGTCCCCCAGGGCTCTGTTCTAGGCCCTCTCTTATTCTCGCTATACACCAAGTCACTTGGCTCTGTCATAACCTCACATGGTCTCTCCTATCATTGCTATGCAGACGACACACAATTAATCTTCTCCTTTCCCCTTCTGATGACCAGGTGGCGAATCGCATCTCGGCATGTCTGGCAGACATATCAGTGTGGATGACGGATCACCACCTCAAGCTGAACCTCAGCAAGACGGAGCTCCTCTTCCTCCCGGGAAGGACTGCCCGTTCCATGATCTCGCCATCACGGTTGACAACTCCATTGTGTCCTCCTCCCAGAGCGCTAAGAACCTTGGCGTGATCCTGGACAACACCCTGTCGTTCTCAACTAACATCAAGGCGGTGTCCCGTTCCTGTAGGTTCATGCTCTACAACATCCGCAGAGTACGACCCTGCCTCACACAGGAAGCGGCACAGGTCCTAATCCAGGCACTTGTCATCTCCCGTCTTGATTACTGCAACTCGCTGTTGGCTGGGCTTGTGCCATTAAACCCCTACAACTCATCCAGAACGCCGCAGCCCGTCTGGTGTTCCAACCTTCCCAAGTTCTCTCACGTCACCCCGCTCCTCCGCTCTCTCCACTGGCTTCCAGTTGAAGCTCGCATCCGCTACAAGACCATGGTGCTTGCCTACGGAGCTGTGAGGGGAACGGCACCTCAGTACCTCCAGGCTCTGATGAGGCCCTACACCCAAACAAGGGCACTGCGTTCATCCACCTCTGGCCTGCTCGCCTCCCTACCACTGAGGAAGTACAGTTCCCGCTCAGCCCAGTCAAAACTGTTCGCTGCTCTGGCCCCCAATGGTGGAACAAACTCCCTCACGACGCCAGGACAGCGGAGTCAATCACCACCTTCCGGGAGACACCTGAAACCCCACCTCTTCAAGGAATACCTAGGATAGGGTAAGTAAGGGTAAGTAATCCTTCTCACCCCCTAAAAAGATTTAGATGCAAGTGGCTGTTCCACTGGATGTCATAAGGTGTATGCACCAATTTGTAAGTCGCTCTGGATAAGAGCGTCTGCTAAATGACTTAAATGTAAATGTAAATGTCTATTATTCTATGACAGACCAGGTAGATCTACTGTCTCTATTCTATTATGACAGACCAGCGAGATCTACTGTCTCTATTATAATATGACAGACCAGCTAGATATACTGTCTCATATTATGACAGAACAGCTAGATCTACTGTCTCTATTATAATATGACAGACCAGCTAGATCTACTGTTTCTATTATTACATGAAAGAACAGCTCGATCTACTGTCTCTATTATTTTATGACAGATCAGCTAGATCTACTGTCTCTATCATATTATGACAGACCAGCTCGATCTACTGTCTCTATTATTTTATGACAGACCAGGTAGATCTACTGTATCTGCTATATTATGACAGACCAGCTAGATCTACTGTCTCTATTATAATTTGACAGACCAGCTAGATATACTGTCTCTATTATAATATGACAGACCAGCTAGATCTACTGTCTCTATTATATTATGACAGACCAGGTAGATCTACTGTTTCTATTATTACATGAAAGAACAGCTCGATCTACTGTCTCTATTATTTTATGACAGATCAGCTAGATCTACTGTCTCTATCATATTATGACAGACCAGCTCGATCTACTGTCTCTATTATTTTATGACAGACCAGGTAGATCTACTGTCTCTGCTATATTATGACAGACCAGCTAGATCTACTGTCTCTATTATAATTTGACAGACCAGCTGATCTACTGTCTCTATTATAATTTGACAGACCAGCTAGATATACTGTCTCTATTATATTATGACAGACCAGCTAGATCTACTGTCTCTATTATTATATGACAGACCAGCTAGATCTACTGTCTCTATTATTCTATGACAGACCAGGTAGATCTACTGTCTCTATTATAATATGAAAGACCAGCTAGATCTACTGTCTCATATTATGACAGAACAGCTAGATCTACTGTCTCCATTATAATGTGACAGACCAGCTCGATCTACTGTCTCTATTCTATTATGACAGACCAGCGAGATCTACTGTCTCTATTCTATTATGACAGACCAGCGAGATCTACTGTCTCTATTATAATATGAAAAGACCAGCGAGATCTACTGTCTCATATTATGACAGAACAGCTAGATCTACTGTCTCTATTCTATTATGACAGACCAGCTAGATGTACTGTCTCTATTATAATATGACAGACCAGCTAGATCTACTGTCTCTATTATAATATGAAAGACCAGCGAGATCTACTGTCTCATATTATGACAGAACAGCTAGATCTACTGTCTCTATTCTATTATGACAGACCAGCTAGATGTACTGTCTCTATTATAATATGACAGACCAGCTAGATCTACTGTCTCTATTATAATATGACAGACCAGCTAGATCTACTGTCTCCATTATAATATGACAGACCAGCTAGATCTACTGTTTCTATTATATTATGACAGACCAGCGACATCTACTGTCTCTATTATAATATGACAGACCAGCTAGATCTACAGTCTCTATTATATTATGACAGACCAGCTAGATCTACTGTGTCCATTATAATATGATAGACCAGCTAGATCTACTGTCTCTATTATATTATTACAGACCAGCTAGATCTACTGTCTCTAATATAATATGACAGACCAGCGAGATCAACTGTCTGTATTATAATTTGACAGACCAGCTAGATATACTGTCTCTATTATATTATGACAGACCAGCTAGATCTACTGTTTCTATTATAATATGACAGACCAGCTCAATCTACTGTCTCTATTATAATTTGACAGACCAGCTAGATATACTGTCTCTATTATATTATGACAGACCAGCTAGATCTACTGTTTCTATTATAACATGAAAGACCAAAAAAAAAAAAAAATATGCCATTTAGCAGACGCTTTTATCCAAAGCGACTTACAGTCATGTGTGCATACATTCTACGTATGGGTGGTCCCGGGGATCGAACCCACTACCCTGGCGTTACAAGCGCCATGCTCTACCAACTGAGCTACAGAAGGACCAGCTAGATATACTGTCTCATATTATGACAGAACAGCTAGATCTACTGTCTCTATTATATTATGACAGACCAGCTAGATCTACTGTCTCTATTATAATTTGACAGACCAGCTAGATATACTGTCTCTATTATATTATGACAGACCAGCTAGATCTACTGTCTCTATTATAATATGACAGACCAGCTAGATCTACTGTCTATATTATTCTATGACAGACCAGGTAGAACTACTGTATCTATTATATTATGACAGACCAGGTAGATCTACTGTCTCTATTATAATATGAAAGACCAGCTAGATCTACTGTCTCATATTATGACAGAACAGCTAGATCTACTGTCTCCATTATAATATGACAGACCAGCTCGATCTACTATCTCTATTATTTTATGACAGACCAGGTAGATCTACTGTCTCTGCTATATTATGACAGACCAGCTAGATCTACTGTCTCTATTATAATTTGACAGACCAGCTAGATCTACTGTCTCTATTATAATTTGACAGACCAGCTAGATATACTGTCTCTATTATATTATGACAGACCAGCTAGATCTACTGTCTCTATTATAATATGACAGACCAGCTAGATCTACTGTCTCTATTATTCTATGACAGACCAGGTAGATCTACTGTCTCTATTATAATATGAAAGACCAGCTAGATCTACTGTCTCATATTATGACAGAACAGCTAGATCTACTGTCTCCATTATAATGTGACAGACCAGCTCGATCTACTGTCTCTATTCTATTATGACAGACCAGCGAGATCTACTGTCTCTATTCTATTATGACAGACCAGCGAGATCTACTGTCTCTATTATAATATGAAAGACCAGCGAGATCTACTGTCTCATATTATGACAGAACAGCTAGATCTACTGTCTCTATTCTATTATGACAGACCAGATAGATGTACTGTCTCTATTATAATATGACAGACCAGCTAGATCTACTGTCTCTATTATAATATGAAAGACCAGCGAGATCTACTGTCTCATATTATGACAGAACAGCTAGATCTACTGTCTCTATTCTATTATGACAGACCAGCTAGATGTACTGTCTCTATTATAATATGACAGACCAGCTAGATCTACTGTCTCTATTATAATATGACAGACCAGCTAGATCTACTGTCTCCATTATAATATGACAGACCAGCTAGATCTACTGTCTCTATTATATTATGACAGACCAGCGACATCTACTGTCTCTATTATAATATGACAGACCAGCTAGATCTACAGTCTCTATTATATTATGACAGACCAGCTAGATCTACTGTGTCCATTATAATATGATAGACCAGCTAGATCTACTGTCTCTATTATATTATTACAGACCAGCTAGATCTACTGTCTCTAATATAATATGACAGACCAGCGAGATCAACTGTCTGTATTATAATTTGACAGACCAGCTAGATATACTGTCTCTATTATATTATGACAGACCAGCTAGATCTACTGTTTCTATTATAATATGACAGACCAGCTCAATCTACTGTCTCTATTATAATTTGACAGACCAGCTAGATATACTGTCTCTATTATATTATGACAGACCAGCTAGATCTACTGTTTCTATTATAACATGAAAGACCAAAAAAAAAAAAAAAAATATGCCATTTAGCAGACGCTTTTATCCAAAGCGACTTACAGTCATGTGTGCATACATTCTACGTATGGGTGGTCCCGGGATCGAACCCACTACCCTGGCGTTACAAGCGCCATGCTCTACCAACTGAGCTACAGAAGGACCAGCTAGATATACTGTCTCATATTATGACAGAACAGCTAGATCTACTGTCTCTATTATATTATGACAGACCAGCTAGATCTACTGTCTCTATTATAATTTGACAGACCAGCTAGATATACTGTCTCTATTATATTATGACAGACCAGCTAGATCTACTGTCTCTATTATAATATGACAGACCAGCTAGATCTACTGTCTATATTATTCTATGACAGACCAGGTAGAACTACTGTATCTATTATATTATGACAGACCAGGTAGATCTACTGTCTCTATTATAATATGAAAGACCAGCTAGATCTACTGTCTCATATTATGACAGAACAGCTAGATCTACTGTCTCCATTATAATATGACAGACCAGCTCGATCTACTGTCTCTATTCTATTATGACAGACCAGCGAGTTCTACTGTCTCTATTCTATTATGACAGACCAGCGAGATCTACTGTCTCTATTATAATATGACAGACCAGATAGATATACTGTCTCATATTATGACAGAACAGCTAGATCTACTGTCTCTATTATAATATGACAGACCAGCTAGATCTACTGTCTCTATTATATTATGACAGACCAGGTAGATCTACTGTTTCTATTATTACATGAAAGAACAGCTCGATCTACTGTCTCTATTATTTTATGACAGATCAGCTAGATCTACTGTCTCTATCATATTATGACAGACCAGCTCGATCTACTGTCTCTATTATTTTATGACAGACCAGGTAGATCTACTGTCTCTGCTATATTATGACAGACCAGCTAGATCTACTGTCTCTATTATAATTTGACAGACCAGCTAGATCTACTGTCTCTATTATAATTTGACAGACCAGCTAGATATACTGTCTCTATTATATTATGACAGACCAGCTAGATCTACTGTCTCTATTATAATATGACAGACCAGCTAGATCTACTGTCTCTATTATTCTATGACAGACCAGGTAGATCTACTGTCTCTATTATAATATGAAAGACCAGCTAGATCTACTGTCTCATATTATGACAGAACAGCTAGATCTACTGTCTCCATTATAATGTGACAGACCAGCTCGATCTACTGTCTCTATTCTATTATGACAGACCAGCGAGATCTACTGTCTCTATTCTATTATGACAGACCAGCGAGATCTACTGTCTCTATTATAATATGAAAGACCAGTGAGATCTACTGTCTCATATTATGACAGAACAGCTAGATCTACTGTCTCTATTCTATTATGACAGACCAGCTAGATGTACTGTCTCTATTATAATATGACAGACCAGCTAGATCTACTGTCTCTATTATAATATGAAAGACCAGCGAGATCTACTGTCTCATATTATGACAGAACAGCTAGATCTACTGTCTCTATTCTATTATGACAGACCAGCTAGATGTACTGTCTCTATTATAATATGACAGACCAGCTAGATCTACTGTCTCTATTATAATATGACAGACCAGCTAGATCTACTGTCTCCATTATAATATGACAGACCAGCTAGATCTACTGTCTCTATTATATTATGACAGACCAGCGACATCTACTGTCTCTATTATAATATGACAGACCAGCTAGATCTACAGTCTCTATTATATTATGACAGACCAGCTAGATCTACTGTGTCCATTATAATATGATAGACCAGCTAGATCTACTGTCTCTATTATATTATTACAGACCAGCTAGATCTACTGTCTCTATTATAATATGACAGACCAGCGAGATCAACTGTCTGTATTATAATTTGACAGACCAGCTAGATATACTGTCTCTATTATATTATGACAGACCAGCTAGATCTACTGTTTCTATTATAATATGACAGACCAGCTCAATCTACTGTCTCTATTATAATTTGACAGACCAGCTAGATATACTGTCTCTATTATATTATGACAGACCAGCTAGATCTACTGTTTCTATTATAACATGAAAGACCAAAAAAAAAAAAAATATGCCATTTAGCAGACGCTTTTATCCAAAGCGACTTACAGTCATGTGTGCATACATTCTACGTATGGGTGGTCCCGGGGATCGAACCCACTACCCTGGCGTTACAAGCGCCATGCTCTACCAACTGAGCTACGGAAGGACCAGCTAGATATACTGTCTCATATTATGACAGAACAGCTAGATCTACTGTCTCTATTATATTATGACAGACCAGCTAGATCTACTGTCTCTATTATAATTTGACAGACCAGCTAGATATACTGTCTCTATTATATTATGACAGACCAGCTAGATCTACTGTCTCTATTATAATATGACAGACCAGCTAGATCTACTGTCTATATTATTCTATGACAGACCAGGTAGAACTACTGTATCTATTATATTATGACAGACCAGGTAGATCTACTGTCTCTATTATAATATGAAAGACCAGCTAGATCTACTGTCTCATATTATGACAGAACAGCTAGATCTACTGTCTCCATTATAATATGACAGACCAGCTCGATCTACTGTCTCTATTCTATTATGACAGACCAGCGAGTTCTACTGTCTCTATTCTATTATGACAGACCAGCGAGATCTACTGTCTCTATTATAATATGACAGACCAGATAGATATACTGTCTCATATTATGACAGAACAGCTAGATCTACTGTCTCTATTATAATATGACAGACCAGCTAGATCTACTGTCTCTATTATATTATGACAGACCAGGTAGATCTACTGTTTCTATTATTACATGAAAGAACAGCTCGATCTACTGTCTCTATTATTTTATGACAGATCAGCTAGATCTACTGTCTCTATCATATTATGACAGACCAGCTCGATCTACTGTCACTATTATTTTATGACAGACCAGGTAGATCTACTGTCTCTGCTATATTATGACAGACCAGCTAGATCTACTGTCTCTATTATAATTTGACAGACCAGCTAGATATACTGTCTCTATTATATTATGACAGACCAGCTAGATCTACTGTTTCTATTATAACATGAAAGACCAGCTCGATCTACTGTCTCTATTATTTTATGACAGATCAGCTAGATCTACTGTCTCTATCATATTATGACAGACCAGCTAGATCTACTGTCTCTATTATTTTATGGCAGACCAGGTAGATCTACTGTCTCTGCTATATTATGACAGACCAGCTAGATCTACTGTCTCTATTATAATATGACAGACCAGCTAGATCTACTGTCTCCATTATAATATGACAGACCAGCTAGATCTACTGTCTCTATTATATTATGACAGACCAGCGACATCTACTGTCTCTATTATAATATGACAGACCAGCTAGATCTACAGTCTCTATTATATTATGACAGACCAGCTAGATCTACTGTGTCCATTATAATATGATAGACCAGCTAGATCTACTGTCTCTATTATATTATTACAGACCAGCTAGATCTACTGTCTCTATTATAATATGACAGACCAGCGAGATCAACTGTCTGTATTATAATTTGACAGACCAGCTAGATATACTGTCTCTATTATATTATGACAGACCAGCTAGATCTACTGTTTCTATTATAATATGACAGACCAGCTCAATCTACTGTCTCTATTATAATTTGACAGACCAGCTAGATATACTGTCTCTATTATATTATGACAGACCAGCTAGATCTACTGTTTCTATTATAACATGAAAGACCAAAAAAAAAAAAATATGCCATTTAGCAGACGCTTTTATCAAAGCGACTTACAGTCATGTGTGCATACATTCTACGTATGGGTGGTCCCGGGATCGAACCCACTACCCTGGCGTTACAAGCGCCATGCTCTACCAACTGAGCTACAGAAGGACCAGCTAGATATACTGTCTCATATTATGACAGAACAGCTAGATCTACTGTCTCTATTATATTATGACAGACCAGCTAGATCTACTGTCTCTATTATAATTTGACAGACCAGCTAGATATACTGTCTCTATTATATTATGACAGACCAGCTAGATCTACTGTCTCTATTATAATATGACAGACCAGCTAGATCTACTGTCTATATTATTCTATGACAGACCAGGTAGAACTACTGTATCTATTATATTATGACAGACCAGGTAGATCTACTGTCTCTATTATAATATGAAAGACCAGCTAGATCTACTGTCTCATATTATGACAGAACAGCTAGATCTACTGTCTCCATTATAATATGACAGACCAGCTCGATCTACTGTCTCTATTCTATTATGACAGACCAGCGAGTTCTACTGTCTCTATTCTATTATGACAGACCAGCGAGATCTACTGTCTCTATTATAATATGACAGACCAGATAGATATACTGTCTCATATTATGACAGAACAGCTAGATCTACTGTCTCTATTATAATATGACAGACCAGCTAGATCTACTGTCTCTATTATATTATGACAGACCAGGTAGATCTACTGTTTCTATTATTACATGAAAGAACAGCTCGATCTACTGTCTCTATTATTTTATGACAGATCAGCTAGATCTACTGTCTCTATCATATTATGACAGACCAGCTCGATCTACTGTCACTATTATTTTATGACAGACCAGGTAGATCTACTGTCTCTGCTATATTATGACAGACCAGCTAGATCTACTGTCTCTATTATAATTTGACAGACCAGCTAGATATACTGTCTCTATTATATTATGACAGACCAGCTAGATCTACTGTTTCTATTATAACATGAAAGACCAGCTCGATCTACTGTCTCTATTATTTTATGACAGATCAGCTAGATCTACTGTCTCTATCATATTATGACAGACCAGCTAGATCTACTGTCTCTATTATTTTATGGCAGACCAGGTAGATCTACTGTCTCTGCTATATTATGACAGACCAGCTAGATCTACTGTCTCTATTATAATTTGACAGACCAGCTAGATATACTGTCTCTATTATATTATGACAGACCAGCTAGATCTACTGTCTCTATTATAATATGACAGACCAGCTAGATCTACTGTCTCTATTATTCTATGACAGACCAGGTAGATCTACTGTATCTATTATATTATGACAGACCAGGTAGATCTACTGTCTCTATTATAATATGAAAGACCAGCTAGATCTACTGTCTCATATTATGACAGAACAGCTAGATCTACTGTCTCCATTATAATATGACAGACCAGCTCGATCTACTGTCTCTATTCTATTATGACAGACCAGCGAGATCTACTGTCTCTATTATAATATGAAAGACCAGCGAGATCTACTGTCTCATATTATGACAGAACAGCTAGATCTACTGTCTCTATTCTATTATGACAGACCAGCTAGATGTACTGTCTCTATTATAATATGACAGACCAGCTAGATCTACTGTCTCCATTATAATATGACAGACCAGCTAGATCTACTGTCTCTATTATATTATGACAGACCAGCGACATCTACTGTCTCTATTATAATATGACAGACCAGCTAGATCTACTGTCTCTATTATATTATGACAGACCAGCTAGATCTACTGTCTCTATTATATTATTACAGACCAGCTAGATCTACTGTCTCTATTATATTATTACAGACCAGCTAGATCTACTGTCTCTATTATAATATGACAGACCAGCGAGATCAACTGTCTGTATTATAATTTGACAGACCAGCTAGATATACTGTCTCTATTATATTATGACAGACCAGCTAGATCTACTGTTTCTATTATAATATGACAGACCAGCTCGATCTACTGTCTCTATTATAATTTGACAGACCAGCTAGATATACTGTCTGTATTATATTATGACAGACCAGCTAGATCTACTGTTTCTATAATAACATGAAAGACCAGCTAGATATACTGTCTCATATTATGACAGAACAGCTAGATCTACTGTCTCTATTATATTATGACAGACCAGCTAGATCTACTGTCTCTATTATAATTTGACAGACCAGCTAGATCTACTGTCTCTATTATTTTATGACAGATCAGCTAGATCTACTGTCTCTATTATATTATGACAGACCAGGTAAATCTACTGTCACTATTATTTTATGACAGACCAGGTAGATCTACTGTCTCTGCTATATTATGACAGACCAGCTAGATCTACTGTCTCTATTATAATTTGACAGACCAGCTAGATATACTGTCTCTATTATATTATGACAGACCAGCTAGATCTACAGTTTCTATTATAACATGAAAGACCAGCTCGATCTACTGTCTCTATTATTTTATGACAGATCAGCTAGATCTACTGTCTCTATCATATTATGACAGACCAGCTAGATCTACTGTCTCTATTATTTTATGGCAGACCAGGTAGATCTACTGTCTCTGCTATATTATGACAGACCAGCTAGATCTACTGTCTCTATTATAATTTGACAGACCAGCTAGATATACTGTCTCTATTATATTATGACAGACCAGCTAGATCTACTGTCTCTATTATAATATGACAGACCAGCTAGATCTACTGTCTCATATTATGACAGAACAACTAGATCTACTGTCTCCATTATAATATGACAGACCAGCTCGATCTACTGTCTCTATTCTATTATGACAGACCAGCGAGATCTACT
Source organism: Oncorhynchus keta (assembly GCF_023373465.1). Lineage (NCBI taxonomy): Eukaryota > Metazoa > Chordata > Actinopteri > Salmoniformes > Salmonidae > Oncorhynchus > Oncorhynchus keta. Next base: position 24,990 of record NW_026279654.1, read on the forward strand.
GTCTCTATTCTATTATGACAGACCAGCGAGATCTACTGTCTCTATTATAATATGAAAGACCAGCGAGATCTACTGTCTCATATTATGACAGAACAGCTAGATCTACTATCTCTATTCTATTATGACAGACCAGCTAGATGTACTGTCTCTATTATAATATGACAGACCAGCTAGATCTACTGTCTCTATTATAATATGACAGACCAGCTAGATCTACTGTCTCCATTATAATATGACAGACCAGCTAGATCTACAGTCTCTATTATATTATGACAGACCAGCAACATCTACTGTCTCTATTATAATATGACAGACCAGCTAGATCTACAGTCTCTATTATATTATGACAGACCAGCTAGATCTACTGTGTCCATTATAATATGATAGACCAGCTAGATCTACTGTCTCTATTATATTATTACAGACCAGCTAGATCTACTGTCTCTATTATATTATTACAGACCAGCTAGATCTACTGTCTCTATTATAATATGACAGACCAGCGAGATCAACTGTCTGTATTATAATTTGACAGACCAGCTAGATATACTGTCTCTATTATATTATGACAGACCAGCTAGATCTACTGTTTCTATTATAATATGACAGACCAGCTCGATCTACTGTCTCTATTAAAATTTGACAGACCAGCTAGATATACTGTCTCTATTATATTATGACAGACCAGCTAGATCTACTGTTTCTATTATAACATGAAAGACCAGCTAGATATACTGTCTCATATTATGACAGAACAGCTAGATCTACTGTCTCTATTATATTATGACAGACCAGCTAGATCTACTGTCTCTATTATAATTTGACAGACCAGCTAGATATACTGTCTCTATTATATTATGACAGACCAGCTAGATCTACTGTTTCTATTATAACATGAAAGACCAGCTCGATCTACTGTCTCTATTATTTTATGACAGATCAGCTAGATCTACTGTCTCTATCATATTATGACAGACCAGCTAGATCTACTGTCTCTATTATTTTATGGCAGACCAGGTAGATCTACTGTCTCTGCTATATTATGACAGACCAGCTAGATATACTGTCTCTATTATATTATGACAGACCAGCTAGATCTACTGTTTCTATTATAATATGACAGACCAGCTCGATCTACTGTCTCTATTAAAATTTGACAGACCAGCTAGATATACTGTCTCTATTATATTATGACAGACCAGCTAGATCTACTGTTTCTATTATAACATGAAAGACCAGCTAGATATACTGTCTCATATTATGACAGAACAGCTAGATCTACTGTCTCTATTATATTATGACAGACCAGCTAGATCTACTGTCTCTATTATAATTTGACAGACCAGCTAGATATACTGTCTCTATTATATTATGACAGACCAGCTAGATCTACTGTTTCTATTATAACATGAAAGACCAGCTCGATCTACTGTCTCTATTATTTTATGACAGATCAGCTAGATCTACTGTCTCTATCATATTATGACAGACCAGCTAGATCTACTGTCTCTATTATTTTATGGCAGACCAGGTAGATCTACTGTCTCTGCTATATTATGACAGACCAGCTAGATCTACTGTCTCTATTATAATTTGACAGACCAGCTAGATATACTGTCTCTATTATATTATGACAGACCAGCTAGATCTACTGTCTCTATTATAATATGACAGACCAGCTAGATCTACTGTCTCATATTATGACAGAACAACTAGATCTACTGTCTCCATTATAATATGACAGACCAGCTCGATCTACTGTCTCTATTCTATTATGACAGACCAGCGAGATCTACTGTCTCTATTCTATTATGACAGACCAGCGAGATCTACTGTCTCTATTATAATATGAAAGACCAGCGAGATCTACTGTCTCATATTATGACAGAACAGCTAGATCTACTATCTCTATTCTATTATGACAGACCAGCTAGATGTACTGTCTCTATTATAATATGACAGACCAGCTAGATCTACTGTCTCTATTATAATATGACAGACCAGCTAGATCTACTGTCTCCATTATAATATGACAGACCAGCTAGATCTACAGTCTCTATTATATTATGACAGACCAGCAACATCTACTGTCTCTATTATAATATGACAGACCAGCTAGATCTACAGTCTCTATTATATTATGACAGACCAGCTAGATCTACTGTGTCCATTATAATATGATAGACCAGCTAGATCTACTGTCTCTATTATATTATTACAGACCAGCTAGATCTACTGTCTCTATTATATTATTACAGACCAGCTAGATCTACTGTCTCTATTATAATATGACAGACCAGCGAGATCAACTGTCTGTATTATAATTTGACAGACCAGCTAGATATACTGTCTCTATTATATTATGACAGACCAGCTAGATCTACTGTTTCTATTATAATATGACAGACCAGCTCGATCTACTGTCTCTATTAAAATTTGACAGACCAGCTAGATATACTGTCTCTATTATATTATGACAGACCAGCTAGATCTACTGTTTCTATTATAACATGAAAGACCAGCTAGATATACTGTCTCATATTATGACAGAACAGCTAGATCTACTGTCTCTATTATATTATGACAGACCAGCTAGATCTACTGTCTCTATTATAATTTGACAGACCAGCTAGATCTACTGTCTCTATTATTTTATGACAGATCAGCTAGATCTACTGTCTCTATTATATTATGACAGACCAGGTAAATCTACTGTATCTATTATATTATGACAGACCAGGTAGATCTACTGTCTCTATTATAATATGAAAGACCAGCTAGATCTACTGTCTCATATTATGACAGAACACCTAGATCTACTGTCTCCATTATAATATGACAGACCAGCTAGATCTACTGTCTCTATTATAATATGACAGACCAGCTAGATCTACTGTCTCTATTATTCTATGACAGACCAGGTAGATCTACTGTATCTATTATATTATGACAGACCAGGTAGATCTACTGTCTCTATTATAATATGAAAGACCAGCTAGATCTACTGTCTCATATTATGACAGAACAGCTAGATCTACTGTCTCCATTATAATATGACAGACCAGCTCGATCTACTGTCTCTATTCTATTATGACAGACCAGCGAGATCTACTGTCTCTATTATAATATGAAAGACCAGCTAGATCTACTGTCTCATATTATGACAGAACAGCTAGATCTACTGTCTCTATTATATTATGACAGACCAGCTAGATGTACTGTCTCTATTATAATATGACAGACCAGCTAGATCTACTGTCTCCATTATAATATGACAGACCAGCTAGATCTACTGTCTCTATTATATTTGACAGACCAGCTCGATCTACTGTCTCTATTATAATATGACAGACCAGCTAGATCTACTGTCTCTATTATATTATGACAGACCAGCTAGATCTACTGTCTCTATTATATTATTACAGACCAGCTAGATCTACTGTCTCTATTATATTATTACAGAACAGCTAGATCTACTGTCTCTATTATAATATGACAGACCAGCGAGATCAACTGTCTGTATTATAATTTGACAGACCAGCTAGATATACTGTCTCTATTATATTATGACAGACCAGCTAGATCTACTGTTTCTATTATAATATGACAGACCAGCTAGATCTACTGTCTCTGTATATTTGACAGACCAGGTAAATATACTGTCTGTATTATATTATGACAGACCAGCTAGATCTACTGTCTCTATAATAATATGAAAGACCAGCTAGATCTACTGTCTCCCATTATAATATGACAGAACAGCTAGATCTACTGCCTCTATTATAATATGACAGACCAGCTAGATCTACTGTCTCTATTATAATTTGACAGACCAGGTAGATCTACTGTCTCTATTATTATTATGACAGATCACAGATCTACTGTCTCTATTATATTATGACAGACCAGAGATCTACTGTCTCTATTATATTATGACAGAACAGAACAGCTAGATCTACTGTCTCTATTATAATATGACAGACCAGCTAGATCTACTGTCTCTATTATATTATGACAGACCAGGTAGATCTACTGTTTCTATTATTACATGAAAGAACAGCTCGATCTACTGTCTCTATTATTTTATGACAGACCAGCTAGATCTACTGTCTCTATCATATTATGACAGACCAGCTCGATCTACTGTCACTATTTTTTATGACAGACCAGGTAGATCTACTGTCGCTATATTATGACAGACCAGCTAGATCTACTGTCTCTATTATAATTTGACAGACCCAGCTAGATATACTGTCTCTATTATATTATGACAGACCAGCTAGATCTACTGTTTCTATTATAAAATGAGCTCGATCTACTGTCTCTATTATTTTATGACAGATCAGCTAGATCTACTGTCTCTATCATATTATGACAGACCAGCTGATCTGTCTCTATTATTTTATGGCAGACCAGGTAGATCTACTGTCTCACCTTATATTATGACAGACCAGCTAGATCTACTGCTCCTATTATGTTCTGACAAGATCACGCTAGATATACTGTCTATTATATTATGACAGACCCTTCGTCTACTGTCTCTATTATAATATGACAGACCAGCTAGATCTACTGTCTCATATTATGACAGAACAGCTGATCTACTGTCTCCATTATAATATGACAGACCAGCTCGTCTACTGTCTCTATTCTATTATGACAGACCAGCGAGATCTACTGTCTCTATTCTATTATGACAGACCAGCGAGATCTACTGTCTCTATTATAAGCTATGAAAGACCAGCGAGATCTACTGTCTCATATTATGACAGAACAGCTAGATCTACTATCTCTATTCTATTATGACAGACCAGCTAGATGTACTGTCTCTATTATAATATGACAGGACCAGCTAGATCTACTGTCTCTATTATAATATGACAGACCAGCTAGATCTACTGTCTCCATTATAATATGACAGACCAGCTAGATCTACAGTCTCTATTATATTATGACAGACCAGCAACATCTACTGTCTCTTATAATATGACAGACCAGCTAGATCTACAGTCTCTATTATATTATGACAGACCAGCTAGAGCTACTGTGTCCATTATAATATGATAGACCAGCTAGATCTACTGTCTCTATTATATTATTACAGACCAGCTAGATCTACTGCTCCTATTATATTATTACAGACCAGCTAGATCTGCTGTCTCTATTATAATATGACAGACCATGAGATCAACTGTCTGTATTATAATTCTGACAGACCAGCTAGATATACTGTCTCTATTATATTATGACAGACCGTTAGATCTACTGTTTCTATTATAATATGACAGACCAGCTCGATCTACTGTCTCTATTAAAATTTGACAGACCAGCTAGATATACTGTCTCTATTATATTATGACAGACCAGCTAGATCTACTGTTTGTATAACATGAAAGACCAGCTAGATATACTGTCTCATATTATGACAGAACAGCTAGATCTACTGTCTCTATTATATTATGACAGACCAGCTAGATCTACTGTCTCTATTATAATTTGACAGACCAGCTAGATCTACTGTCTCTATTATTTTATGACAGATCAGCTAGATCTACTGTCTCTATTATATTATGACAGACCAGGTAAATCTACTGTATCTATTATATTATGACAGACCAGGTAGATCTGTCTCTATTATAATATGAAAGACCAGTTAGATCTACTGTCTCATATTATGGACAGAACAGCTAGATCTACTGTCTCCATTATAATATGACAGACCAGCTAGATCTACTGCCTCTATTATAATATGACAGACCAGCTAGATCTACTGTCTCTATTATTCTATGACAGACCAGGTAGATCTACAATCTACTATTCTATTATGACAGACCAGCGAGATCTACTGTCTCTATTATAATATGACAGACCAGCTATAATATGACAGACCATACTGTCTCTCATATTATGACAGAACAGCTAGATCTACTGTCTCTATTATAATATGACAGACCAGCTAGATCTACTGTCTCTATTATATTATGACAGACCAGGTAGATCTACTGTTTCTATTATTACATGAAAGAACAGCTCGATCTACTGTCTCTATTATTTTATGACAGATCAGCTAGATCTACTGTCTCTATCATATTATGACAGACCAGCTCGATCTACTGTCACTATTATTTTATGACAGACCAGGTAGATCTACTGTCTCTGCTATATTATGACAGACCAGCTAGATCTACTGTCTCTATTATAATTTGACAGACCAGCTAGATATACTGTCTCTATTATATTATGACAGACCAGCTAGATCTACTGTTTCTATTATAACATGAAAGACCAGCTCGATCTACTGTCTCTATTATTTTATGACAGATCAGCTAGATCTACTGTCTCTATCATATTATGACAGACCAGCTAGATCTACTGTCTCTATTATTTTATGGCAGACCAGGTAGATCTACTGTCTCTGCTATATTATGACAGACCAGCTAGATCTACTGTCTCTATTATAATTTGACAGACCAGCTAGATATACTGTCTCTATTATATTATGACAGACCAGCTAGATCTACTGTCTCTATTATAATATGAAAGACCAGCGAGATCTACTGTCTCATATTATGACAGAACAGCTAGATCTACTGTCTCTATTCTATTATGACAGACCAGCTAGATCTACTGTCTCTATTATAATTTGACAGACCAGCTAGATATACTGTCTCTATTATATTATGACAGACCAGCTCGATCTACTGTCTCTATTCTATTATGACAGACCAGCTAGATCTACTGTCTCATATTATGACAGAACAGCTAGATCTACTGTCTCCATTATAATATGACAGACCAGCTAGATCTACTGCCTCTGTTATAATATGACAGACCAGCTAGATCTACTGTCTCTATTATTCTGTGACAGACCAGGTAGATCTACTGTCTCTATTCTATTATGACAGACCAGCGAGATCTACTGTCTCTATTATAATATGAAAGACCAGCGAGATCTACTGTCTCATATTATGACAGAACAGCTAGATCTACTGCTCCCTATTCTATTATGAAAGACCAGCTAGATCTACTGTATCTATTATAATATGACAGACCAGCTAGATCGACTGTCTCTATTCTATTATGACAGACCAGCTAGATCTACTGTCTCTATTATAATATGACAGACCAGCTAGATCTACTGTCTCTATTATTCTATGACAGACCAGGAAGATCTACTGTATAAATTATATTATGACAGACCAGGTAGATCTACTGTCTCTATTATAATATGAAAGACCAGCTCGATCAACTGTCTTATATTATGACAGAACAGCTAGATCTACTGTCTCCATTATAATATGACAGACCAGCTCGATCTACTGTCTCTATTCTATTATGACAGACCAGCGAGATCTACTGTCTCTATTATAATATGACAGACCAGCAAAATCTACTGTCTCTATTAGATTATGACAGACCAGGTAGATCTACTGTCTCTATTATATTATGACAGACCAGCAAGCTCTACTGTCTCTATTATAATATGAAAGACCAGCGAGATCTACTGTCTCATATTATGACAGAACAGCTAGATCTACTGTCTCTATTATAATTTGACAGACCAGCTAGATATACTGTCTCTATTATATTATGACAGACCAGCTAGATCTACTGTCTCTATTATAATATGACAGACCAGCTAGATCTACTGTCTCATATTATGACAGAACAGCTAGATCTACTGTCTCCATTATAATATGACAGACCAGCTCGATCTACTGTCTCTATTCTATTATGACAGACCAGCGAGATCTACTGTCTCTATTCTATTATGACAGACCAGCGAGATCTACTGTCTCTATTATAATATGAAAGACCAGCGAGATCTACTGTCTCATATTATGACAGAACAGCTAGATCTACTATCTCTATTCTATTATGACAGACCAGCTAGATGTACTGTCTCTATTATAATATGACAGACCAGCTAGATCTACTGTCTCTATTATAATATGACAGACCAGCTAGATCTACTGTCTCCATTATAATATGACAGACCAGCTACATCTACAGTCTCTATTATATTATGACAGACCAGCAACATCTACTGTCTCTATTATAATATGACAGACCAGCTAGATCTACAGTCTCTATTATATTATGACAGACCAGCTAGAGCTACTGTGTCCATTATAATATGATAGACCAGCTAGATCTACTGTCTCTATTATATTATTACAGACCAGCTAGATCTACTGTCTCTATTATATTATTACAGACCAGCTAGATCTACTGTCTCTATTATAATATGACAGACCAGCGAGATCAACTGTCTGTATTATAATTTGACAGACCAGCTAGATATACTGTCTCTATTATATTATGACAGACCAGCTAGATCTACTGTTTCTATTATAATATGACAGACCAGCTAGATCTACTGTCTCTATTATAATATGACAGACCAGCTAGATCTACTGTCTCCATTATAATATGACAGACCAGCTACATCTACAGTCTCTATTATATTATGACAGACCAGCAACATCTACTGTCTCTATTATAATATGACAGACCAGCTAGATCTACAGTCTCTATTATATTATGACAGACCAGCTAGAGCTACTGTGTCCATTATAATATGATAGACCAGCTAGATCTACTGTCTCTATTATATTATTACAGACCAGCTAGATCTACTGTCTCTATTATATTATTACAGACCAGCTAGATCTACTGTCTCTATTATAATATGACAGACCATGAGATCAACTGTCTGTATTATATTTGACAGACCAGCTAGATATACTGTCTCTATTATATTATGACAGACCAGCTAGATCTACTGTTTCTATTATAATATGACAGACCAGCTCGATCTACTGTCTCTATTAAAATTTGACAGACCAGCTAGATATACTGTCTCTATTATATTATGACAGACCAGCTAGATCTACTGTTTCTATTATAACATGAAAGACCAGCTAGATATACTGTCTCATATTATGACAGAACAGCTAGATCTACTGTCTCTATTATATTATGACAGACCAGCTAGATCTACTGTCTCTATTATAATTTGACAGACCAGCTAGATCTACTGTCTCTATTATTTTATGACAGATCAGCTAGATCTACTGTCTCTATTATATTATGACAGACCAGGTAAATCTACTGTATCTATTATATTATGACAGACCAGGTAGATCTACTGTCTCTATTATAATATGAAAGACCAGCTAGATCTACTGTCTCATATTATGACAGAACAGCTAGATCTACTGTCTCCATTATAATATGACAGACCAGCTAGATCTACTGCCTCTATTATAATATGACAGACCAGCTAGATCTACTGTCTCTATTATTCTATGACAGACCAGGTAGATCTACTGTCTCTATTCTATTATGACAGACCAGCGAGATCTACTGTCTCTATTATAATATGACAGACCAGCTAGATATACTGTCTCATATTATGACAGAACAGCTAGATCTACTGTCTCTATTATAATATGACAGACCAGCTAGATCTACTGTCTCTATTATATTATGACAGACCAGGTAGATCTACTGTTTCTATTATTACATGAAAGAACAGCTCGATCTACTGTCTCTATTATTTTATGACAGATCAGCTAGATCTACTGTCTCTATCATATTATGACAGACCAGCTCGATCTACTGTCACTATTATTTTATGACAGACCAGGTAGATCTACTGTCTCTGCTATATTATGACAGACCAGCTAGATCTACTGTCTCTATTATAATTCTGACAGACCAGCTAGATATACTGTCTCTATTATATTATGACAGACCAGCTAGATCTACTGTTTCTATTATAACATGAAAGACCAGCTCGATCTACTGTCTCTATTATTTTATGACAGATCAGCTAGATCTACTGTCTCTATCATATTATGACAGACCAGCTAGATCTACTGTCTCTATTATTTTATGGCAGACCAGGTAGATCTACTGTCTCTGCTATATTATGACAGACCAGCTAGATCTACTGTCTCTATTATAATTTGACAGACCAGCTAGATATACTGTCTCTATTATATTATGACAGACCAGCTAGATCTACTGTCTCTATTATAATATGACAGACCAGCTAGATCTACTGTCTCATATTATGACAGAACAGCTAGATCTACTGTCTCCATTATAATATGACAGACCAGCTCGATCTACTGTCTCTATTCTATTATGACAGACCAGCGAGATCTACTGTCTCTATTCTATTATGACAGACCAGCGAGATCTACTGTCTCTATTATAATATGAAAGACCAGCGAGATCTACTGTCTCATATTATGACAGAACAGCTAGATCTACTATCTCTATTCTATTATGACATACCAGCTAGATGTACTGTCTCTATTATAATATGACAGACCAGCTAGATCTACTGTCTCTATTATAATATGACAGACCAGCTAGATCTACTGTCTCCATTATAATATGACAGACCAGCTAGATCTACAGTCTCTATTATATTATGACAGACCAGCGACATCTACTGTCTCTATTATAATATGACAGACCAGCTAGATCTACAGTCTCTATTATATTATGACAGACCAGCTAGATCTACTGTGTCCATTATAATATGATAGACCAGCTAGATCTACTGTCTCTATTATATTATTACAGACCAGCTAGATCTACTGTCTCTATTATATTATTACAGACCAGCTAGATCTACTGTCTCTATTATAATATGACAGACCAGCGAGATCAACTGTCTGTATTATAATTTGACAGACCAGCTAGATATACTGTCTCTATTATATTATGACAGACCAGCTAGATCTACTGTTTCTATTATAATATGACAGACCAGCTCGATCTACTGTCTCTATTAAAATTTGACAGACCAGCTAGATATACTGTCTCTATTATATTATGACAGACCAGCTAGATCTACTGTTTCTATTATAACATGAAAGACCAGCTAGATATACTGTCTCATATTATGACAGAACAGCTAGATCTACTGTCTCTATTATATTATGACAGACCAGCTAGATCTACTGTCTCTATTATAATTTGACAGACCAGCTAGATCTACTGTCTCTATTATTTTATGACAGATCAGCTAGATCTACTGTCTCTATTATATTATGACAGACCAGGTAAATCTACTGTATCTATTATATTATGACAGACCAGGTAGATCTACTGTCTCTATTATAATATGAAAGACCAGCTAGATCTACTGTCTCATATTATGACAGAACAGCTAGATCTACTGTCTCCATTATAATATGACAGACCAGCTAGATCTACTGCCTCTATTATAATATGACAGACCAGCTAGATCTACTGTCTCTATTATTCTATGACAGACCAGGTAGATCTACTGTCTCTATTCTATTATGACAGACCAGCGAGATCTACTGTCTCTATTATAATATGACAGACCAGCTATAATATGACAGACCATACTGTCTCATATTATGACAGAACAGCTAGATCTACTGTCTCTATTATAATATGACAGACCAGCTAGATCTACTGTCTCTATTATATTATGACAGACCAGGTAGATCTACTGTTTCTATTATTACATGAAAGAACAGCTCGATCTACTGTCTCTATTATTTTATGACAGATCAGCTAGATCTACTGTCTCTATCATATTATGACAGACCAGCTCGATCTACTGTCACTATTATTTTATGACAGACCAGGTAGATCTACTGTCTCTGCTATATTATGACAGACCAGCTAGATCTACTGTCTCTATTATAATTTGACAGACCAGCTAGATATACTGTCTCTATTATATTATGACAGACCAGCTAGATCTACTGTTTCTATTATAACATGAAAGACCAGCTCGATCTACTGTCTCTATTATTTTATGACAGATCAGCTAGATCTACTGTCTCTATCATATTATGACAGACCAGCTAGATCTACTGTCTCTATTATTTTATGGCAGACCAGGTAGATCTACTGTCTCTGCTATATTATGACAGACCAGCTAGATCTACTGTCTCTATTATAATTTGACAGACCAGCTAGATATACTGTCTCTATTATATTATGACAGACCAGCTAGATCTACTGTCTCTATTATAATATGAAAGACCAGCGAGATCTACTGTCTCATATTATGACAGAACAGCTAGATCTACTGTCTCTATTCTATTATGACAGACCAGCTAGATCTACTGTCTCTATTATAATTTGACAGACCAGCTAGATATACTGTCTCTATTATATTATGACAGACCAGCTCGATCTACTGTCTCTATTCTATTATGACAGACCAGCTAGATCTACTGTCTCATATTATGACAGAACAGCTAGATCTACTGTCTCCATTATAATATGACAGACCAGCTAGATCTACTGCCTCTGTTATAATATGACAGACCAGCTAGATCTACTGTCTCTATTATTCTGTGACAGACCAGGTAGATCTACTGTCTCTATTCTATTATGACAGACCAGCGAGATCTACTGTCTCTATTATAATATGAAAGACCAGCGAGATCTACTGTCTCATATTATGACAGAACAGCTAGATCTACTGTCTCTATTCTATTATGACAGACCAGCTAGTTCTACTGTCTCTATTATAATTTGACAGACCAGCTAGATATACTGTCTCTATTATATTATGACAGACCAGCTAGATCTACTGTCTCTATTATAATATGACAGACCAGCTAGATCTACTGTCTCTATTATTCTATGACAGACCAGGTAGATCTACTGTCTCTATTCTATTATGACAGACCAGCGAGATCTACTGTCTCTATTATAATATGACAGACCAGCAAAATCTACTGTCTCTATTAGATTATGACAGACCAGGTAGATCTACTGTCTCTATTATATTATGACAGACCAGCAAGCTCTACTGTCTCTATTATAATATGAAAGACCAGCGAGATCTACTGTCTCATATTATGACAGAACAGCTAGATCTACTGTCTCTATTCTATTATGACAGACCAGCTAGAGGTACTGTCTCTATTATAATATGACAGACCAGCTAGATCTACTGTCTCTATTATAATGTGACAGACCAGCTAGATCTACTGTCTCTATTCTATTATGACAGACCAGCTAGATCTACTGTCTCTATTATAATATGACAGACCAGCTAGATATACTGTCTCATATTATTACAGAACAGCTAGATCTACTGTCTCTATTATATTATGACAGACCAGCTAGATCTACTGTCTCTATTATAATTTGACAGACCAGCTAGATATACTGTCTCTATTATATTATGACAGACCAGCTAGATCTACTGTCTCCATTATAACATGACAAACCAGCTCGATCTACTGTCTCTATTCTATTATGACAGACCAGCTAGATCTACTGTCTCTATTATAATATGACAGACCAGCAAAATCTGCTGTCTCTATTAGATTATGACAGACCAGGTAGATCTACTGTCTCTATTATAAAATGACAGACCAGCTAGATCTACTGTCTCTACTATATTATGACAGACCAGCAAGCTCTACTGTCTCTATTACAATATGAAAGACCAGCGAGATCTACTGTCTCATATTATGACAGAACAGCTAGATCTACTGTCTCTATTCTATTATGACAGACCAGCTAGATGTACTGTCTATATTATATTATGACAGACCAGCTAGATCTACTGTCTCTATTATAATATGACAGACCAGCTAGATCTACTGCCTCCATTATAATATGACAGACCAGCTAGATCTACTGTCACTATTATATTATGACAGACCAACGACATCTACTGTCTCTATTATAACATGACAGACCAGCTAGATCTACTGTCTCTATTATATTATGACAGAACAGCTAGATCTACTGTCTCTATTATATTATGACAGACCAGCTAGATCTACTGTCTCTATTATAATATGACAGACCAGCGAGATCAACTGTCTGTATTATAATATGACAGACCAGCTCGATCTACTGTCTCTATTATAATTTGACAGACCAGCTAGATATACTGTCTCTATTATATTATGACAGACCAGCTAGATCTACTGTTTCTATTATAACATGAAAGACCAGCTCGATCTACTGTCTCTATTATTTTATGACAGATCAGCTAGATCTACTGTCTCTATCATATTATGACAGACCAGCTAGATCTACTGACTCTATTATTTTATGACAGACCAGGTAGATCTACTGTCTCTGCTATATTATGACAGAACAGCTAGATCTACTGTCTCTATTATAATTTGACAGACCAGCTAGATATACTGTCTCTATTATAATATGACAGACCAGCTAGATCTACTGTCTCTATTATAATATGACAGACCAGCTAGATCTACTGTCTCTATTATAATATGACAGATCAGCTAGATCTACTGTCTCTATCATATTATGACAGACCAGGTAGATCTACTGTCTCTATTATAATATGAAAGACCAGCTAGATCTACTGTCTCATATTATGACAGAACAGCTAGATCTAATGTCTCCATTATAATATGACAGACCAGCTCGATCTACTGTCTCTATTATTTTATGACAGATCAGCTAGATCTACTGTCTCTATCATATTATGACAGACCAGGTAGATCTACTGTCTCTATTATAATATGACAGACCAGCTAGATCTACTGCCTCTGTTATAATATGACAGACCAGCTAGATCTACTGTCTCTATTATTCTATGACAGACCAGGTAGATCTACTGTCTCTATTCTATTATGACAGACCAGCGAGATCTACTGTCTCTATTATAATATGAAAGACCAGCGAGATCTACTGTCTCATATTATGACAGAACAGCTAGATCTACTGTCTCTATTCTATTATGACAGACCAGCTAGATCTACTGTCTCTATTATAATTTGACAGACCAGCTAGATATACTGTCTCTATTATATTATGACAGACCAGCTCGATCTACTGTCTCTATTCTATTATGACAGACCAGCTAGATCTACTGTCTCATATTATGACAGACCAGCTAGATCTACTGTCTCTATTATTCTATGACAGACCAGGTAGATCTACTGTCTCTATTATAATATGACAGACCAGCTAGATCTACATTGACGTGATTGACGTCATTTCCGGTCACAACTTGCAGGCTTGTTTTTTCGAATTGCTGTGCGTTTTGTTGCCAACCTATTTTGCTACCTGACAACTTTACGGGTTTCACTTTTTAATTACCGTTCATATATTTATTTTTTCCTCAACTTTTTCACTCCGGACGCTTTATCTGGACACGATTCGTCAGGACCTCCAACAGCCGAAGCTAAGTAGTAACATTAACATGATGCCTTCTAATTGCAGCCGCTGTGTTCGCCTTACGGCGAGGATAGCTGTACTGCAAGCCCAGCTTCAGACGCAATCGTTAGGCAAGGGTAATTTCAGTGTAGGAAAGGATGAAACAGCGTCTGTGCCACCAGTAAGTGCAGATAGTAGTATAAATCCCCTGGCACAGTCCCCGCAGCCGGACAACTTTCTCACGGTTTCTGGAAGGAAATGCTGTAGGAACGCTCAACCGGTGTCGCTCATTCAGCAGACAGAAACTTTCAACCGGTTTTCCCCATTAAGCAGCGGGTCGGTGTCAGAGGCCGAGTCTTCTCTGGTCTCTACTCCTCCCGTTACGGGGTCTGAGACGCCGAAGCTTCCCACCATTAGCTCTGACAAATTGAAAACTCTAGTCATTGGCGACTCCATTACCCGCAGTATTAGACTTAAAGCGAATCATCCAGCGATCATACACTGTTTACCCGGGGCAGGGCTACCGACGTTAAGGCTAATCTGAAGATGGTGCTGGCTAAAGCTAAAACTGGCGAGTGTAGAGAGTATAGAGATATTGTTATCCACGTCGGCACCAACGATGTTAGGATGAAACAGTCAGAGATCACCAAGCGCAACATAGCTTCTGCGTGCATATCAGCTAGAAAGATGTGTCGGCATCGAGTAATTGTCTCTGGCCCCCTCCCAGTTAGGGGAGTGATGAGCTCTACAGCAGAGTCTCACAACTCAATCGCTGGTTGAAAACTGTTTTCTGCCCCTCCCAAAAGATAGAATTTGTAGATAATTGGCCCTCTTTCTGGGACTCACCCACAAACAGGACCAAGCCTGACCTGCTGAGGAGTGACGGACTCCATCCTAGCTGGAGGGGTGCTCTCATCTTATCTGCCAACATAGACAGGGCTCTAACTCCTCTAGCTCCACAATGAAATAGGGTGCAGGCCAGGCAGCAGGCTATTAGCCAGCCTGCCAGCATAGTGGAGTCTGCCACTAGCATAGTCAGTGTAGTCAGCTCAGCTATCACCATTGAGACCGTGTCTGTGCCTCGACCTAGGTTGGGCAAAACTAAACATGGCGGTGTTCGCCTTAGCAATCTCACTAGGATAAAGACCACCTCCATTCCTGTCATTACTGAAAGAGATCATGATACCTCACATCTCAAAATAGGGCTACTTAATGTTAGATCCCTTACTTCAAAGGCAATTATAGTCAATGAACTAATCACTGATCATAATCTTGATGTGATTGGCCTGACTGAAACATGGCTTAAGCCTGATGAATTTACTGTGTTAAATGAGGCCTCACCTCCTGGCTACACTAGTGACCATATCCCCGTGCATCCCGCAAAGGCGGAGGTGTTGCTAACATTTACGATAGCAAATTTCAATTTACAAAAAAAAAATGACGTTTTCGTCTTTTGAGCTTCTAGTCATGAAATCTATGCAGCCTACTCAATCACTTTTTATAGCTACTGTTTACAGGCCTCCTGGGCCATATACAGCGTTTCTCACTGAGTTCCCTGAATTCCTATCAGACCTTGTAGTCATTGCAGATAATATTCTAATCTTTGGTGACTTTAATATTCACATGGAAAAGTCCACAGACCCACTCCAAAAGGCTTTTGGAGCCATCATCGACTCAGTGGGTTTTGTCCAACATGTCTCTGGACCCACTCACTGTCACAGTCATACGCTGGACCTAGTTTTGTCCCATGGAATAAATGTTGTGGATCTTAATGTTTTTCCTCATAATCCTGGACTATCGGACCACCATTTTATTACGTTTGCAATTGCAACAAATAATCTGCTCAGACCCCAACCAAGGAACATCAAAAGTCGTGCTATAAATTCACAGACAACACAAAGATTCCTTGATGCCCTTCCAGACTCCCTCTGCCTACCCAAGGACGCCAGAGGACAAAAATCCGTTAACCACCTAACTGAGGATCTCAATTTAACCTTGCGCAATACCCTAGATGCAGTTGCACCCCTAAAACTAAAAAAAAAATGTCTCATAAGAAACTAGCTCCCTGGTACACAGAAAATACCTGAGCTCTGAAGCAAGCTTCCAGAAAATTGGAACGGAAATGGCGCCACACCAAACTGGAAGTCTTCCGACTAGCTTGGAAGGACGGTACCGTGCAGTACCGAAGAGCCCTTACTGCTGCTCGATCGTCCTATTTTTCTAACTTAATTGAGGAAAATAAGAACAATCCGAAATTCCTTTTTGATACTGTGGCAAAGCTAACTAAAAAGCAGCATTCCCCAAGAGAGGATGACTTTCACTTTAGCAGTGATAAATTCATGAACTTCTTTGAGGAAAAGATTATGATTATTAGAAAGCAAATTACGGACTCCTCTTTAAACCTGCGTATTCCTCCAAACCTCAGTTGTCCTGAGTCTGCACAACTCTGCCAGGACCTAGGATCAAGAGAGACGCTCAAGTGTTTTAGTACTATATCTCTTGACACAATGATGAAAATAATCATGGCCTCTAAACCTTCAAGCTGTATACTGACCCTATTCCAACTAAACTACTGAAAGAGCTGCTTCCTGTGCTTGGCCCTCCTATGTTGAACATAATAAACGGCTCTCTATCCACTGGATGTGTACCAAACTCACTAAAAGTGGCAGTAATAAAGCCTCTCTTGAAAAAGCCAAACCTTGACCCAGAAAATATAAAAACTATCGGCCTATATCGAATCTTCCATTCCTCTCAAAGATTTTAGAGAAGGCTGTTGCGCAGCAACTCACTGCCTTCCTGAAGACAAACAATGTATACGAAATGCTTCAGTCTGGTTTTAGACCCCATCATAGCACTGAGACGGCACTTGTGAAGGTGGTAAATGACATTTTAATGGCATCGGACCGAGGCTCTGCATCTGTCCTCGTGCTCCTAGACCTTAGTGCTGCTTTTGATACCATCGATCACCACATTCTTTGGAGAGATTGGAAACCCAAATTGGTCTACACGGACAAGTTCTGGCCTGGTTTAGATCTTATCTGTCGGAAAGATATCAGTTTGTCTCTGTGAATGGTTTGTCCTCTGACAAATCAACTGTACATTTCGGTGTTCCTCAAGGTTCTGTTTTAGGACCACTATTGTTTTCACTATATATTTTACCTCTTGGGATGTTATTCGAAAACATAATGTAAACTTTCACTGCTATGCGGATGACACACAGCTGTACATTTCAATGAAACATGGTGAAGCCCCAAAATTGCCCTCGCTAGAAGCATGTGTTTCAGACATAAGGAAGTGGATGGCTGCAAACTTTCTACTATTAAACTCGGACAAAACAGAGATGCTTGTTCTAGGTCCCAAGAAACAAAGAGATCTTCTGTTGAATCTGACAATTAATCTTAATGGTTGTACAGTCGTCTCAAATAAAACTGTGAAGGACCTCGGCGTTACTCTGGACCCTGATCTCTCTTTGAAGAACATATCAAGACCATTTCGAGGACAGCTTTTTCCATCTACGTAACATTGCAAAAATCAGAAACTTTCTGTCCAAAAATGATGCAGAAAAATTAATCCATGCTTTTGTCACTTCTAGGTTAGACTACTGCAATGCTCTATTTTCCGGCTACCCGGATAAAGCACTAAATAAACTTCAGTTAGTGCTAAATACGGCTGCTAGAATCCTGACTAGAACCAAAAAATTTGATCATATTACTCCAGTGCTAGCCTCTCTACACTGGCTTCCTGTCAAAGCAAGGGCTGATTTCAAGGTTTTACTGCTAACCTACAAAGCATTACATGGGCTTGCTCCTACCTACCTCTCTGATTTGGTCCTGCCGTACATACCTACACGTACGCTACGGTCACAAGACGCAGGCCTCCTAATTGTCCCTAGAATTTCTAAGCAAACAGCTGGAGGCAGGGCTTTCTCCTATAGAGCTCCATTTTTATGGAACGGTCTGCCTACCCATGTCAGAGACGCAAACTCGGTCTCAACCTTTAAGTCTTTACTGAAGACTCATCTCTTCAGTGGGTCATATGATTGAGTGTAGTCTGGCCCAGGAGTGGGAAGGTGAACGGAAAGGCTCTGGAGCAACGAACCGCCCTTGCTGTCTCTGCCTGGCCGGTTCCCCTCTTTCCACTGGGATTCTCTGCCTCTAACCCTGTTACGGGGGCTGAGTCACTGGCTTGCTGGGGCTCTCTCGTGCCGTCCCTGGGGGTGCGTCACCTGGGTGGGTTGATTCACTGTTGTGGTCGGCCTGTCTGGGTTGCCCCCTGGGTTGTACCGTGGCGGAGATCTTTGTGGGCTATACTCGGCCTTGTCTCAGGATGGTAAGTTGGTGGTTGAAGATATCCCTCTAGTGGTGTGGGGGATGTGCTTTGGCAAAGTGGGTGGGGTTATATCCTTCCTGTTTGGCCCTGTCCGGGGTGTCCTCGGATGGGGCCACAGTGTCTCCTGACCCCTCCTGTCTCAGCCTCCAGTATTTATGCTGCAGTAGTTTATGTGTCGGGGGCTAGGGTCAGTTTGTTATATCTGGAGTACTTCTCCTGTCCTATTCGGTGTCCTGTGTGAATCTAAGTGTGCGTTCTCTAATTCTCTCCTTCTCTTTCTTTCTCTCTCTCGGAGGACCTGAGCCCTAGGACCATGTCCCAGGACTACCTGACATGAGGACTCCTTGCTGTCCCCAGTCCACCTGGCCATGCTCCTGCTCCAGTTTCAACTGACCTGAGCCCTAGGACCGTGCCCCAGGACTACCTGACATGAAGGCTCCTTGCTGTCCCCAGTCCACCTGACTGTGCTGCTGCTCCAGTTTCAACTGTTCTGCCTTATTATTATTCGACCATGCTGGTCATTTATGAACATTTGAACATCTTGGTCATGTTCTGTTATAATCTCTACCCGGCACAGCCAGAAGAGGACTGGCCACCCCACATAGCCCGGTTCCTCTCTAGGTTTCTTCCTAGGTTTTGGCCTTTCTAGGGAATTTTTCCTAGCCACCGTGCTTTTACACCTGCATTGTTTGCTGTTTGGGGTTTTAGGCTGGGTTTCTGTACAGCACTTTGAGATATCAGCTGATGTACGAAGGGCTATATAAATAAATTTGATTTGATTTGATTCTATTATGACAGACCAGCGAGATCTACTGTCTCTATTATAATATGAAAGACCAGCGAGATCTACTGTCTCATATTATGACAGAACAGCTAGATCTACTGTCTCTATTCTATTATGACAGACCAGCTAGATCTACTGTCTCTATTATAATTTGACAGACCAGCTAGATATACTGTCTCTATTATATTATGACAGACCAGCTCGATCTACTGTCTCTATTCTATTATGACAGACCAGCTACAGAGATCTACTGTCTCATATTATGACAGAACAGCTAGATCTACTGTCTCTATTCTATTATGACAGACCAGCTAGATCTACTGTCTCTATTATAATTTGACAGACCAGCTAGATATACTGTCTCTATTATATTATGACAGACCAGCTAGATCTACTGTCTCTATTATAATATGACAGACCAGCTAGATCTACTGTCTCTATTATTCTATGACAGACCAGGTAGATCTACTGTATCTATTATATTATGACAGACCAGGTAGATCTACTGTCTCTATTATAATATGAAAGACCAGCTAGATCTACTGTCTCATATTATGACAGAACAGCTAGATCTACTGTCTCCATTATAATATGACAGACCAGCTCGATCTACTGTCTCTATTCTATTATGACAGACCAGCGAGATCTACTGTCTCTATTATAATATGACAGACCAGCAAAATCTACTGTCTCTATTAGATTATGACAGACCAGGTAGATCTACTGTCTCTATTATATTATGACAGACCAGCAAGCTCTACTGTCTCTATTATAATATGAAAGACCAGCGAGATCTGCTGTCTCTATTAGATTATGACAGACCAGGTAGATCTACTGTCTCTATTATAAAATGACAGACCAGCTAGATCTACTGTCTCTACTATATTATGACAGACCAGCAAGCTCTACTGTCTCTATTACAATATGAAAGACCAGCTCGATCTACTGTCTCTATTATTTTATGACAGATCAGCTCGATCTACTGTCTCTATCATATTATGACAGACCAGGTAGATCTACTGTCTCTATTATAATATGAAAGACAAGCTAGATCTACTGTCTCATATTATGACAGAACAGCTAGATCTAATGTCTCCATTATAATATGACAGACCAGCTCGATCTACTGTCTCTATTATTTTATGACAGATCAGCTTGATCTACTGTCTCTATCATATTATGACAGACCAGCAAGCTCTACTGTCTCTACTATAATATGAAAGACCAGCGAGATCTACTGTCTCATATTATGACAGAACAGCTAGATCTACTGTCTCTATTCTATTATGACAGACCAGCTAGAGGTACTGTCTCTATTATAATATGACAGACCAGCTAGATCTACTGTCTCTATCATATTATGACAGACCAGCAAGCTCTACTGTCTCTATTATAATATGAAAGACCAGCGAGATCTACTGTCTTCATATTATGACAGAACAGCTAGATCTACTGTCTCTATTATAATATGACAGACCAGCTAGATCTACTGTCTCTATCATATTATGACAGACCAGGTAGATCTACTGTCTCTATTATAATATGAAAGACAAGCTAGATCTACTGTCTCATATTATGACAGAACAGCTAGATCTAATGTCTCCATTATAATATGACAGACCAGCTCGATCTACTGTCTCTATTATTTTATGACAGATCAGCTTGATCTACTGTCTCTATCATATTATGACAGACCAGCAAGCTCTACTGTCTCTATTATAATATGAAAGACCAGTAGATCTACTGTCTCATATTATGACAGAACAGCTAGATCTACTGTCTCTATTCTATTATGACAGACCAGCTAGAGGTACTGTCTCTATTATAATATGACAGACCAGCTTGATCTACTGTCTCTATCATATTATGACAGACCAGCAATCTCTACTGTCTCTATTATAATATGAAAGACCAGCGAGATCTACTGTCTCATATTATGACAGAACAGCTAGATCTACTGTCTCCTATTATAATATGACAGACCAGCTAGATCTACTGTCTCTATTATAATATGACAGATCAGCTAGATCTACTGTCTCCTATCATATTATGACAGACCAGGTAGATCTACTGTCTCTATTATAATATGAAAGACCAGCTAGATCTACTGTCTCATATTATGACAGAACAGCTAGATCATATGTCTCCATTATAATATGACAGACCAGCTCGATCTACTGTCTCTATTATTTTATGACAGATCAGCTAGATCTACTGTCTCTATCATATTATGACAGACCAGGTAGATCTACTGTCTCTATTATAATATGACAGACCAGCTAGATCTACTGCCTCTGTTATAATATGACAGACCAGCTAGATCTACTGTCTCTATTATTCTATGACAGACCAGGTAGATCTACTGTCTCTATTCTATTATGACAGACCAGCGTAGATCTACTGTCTCTATTATAATATGAAAGACCAGCGAGATCTACTGTCTCATATTATGACAGAACAGCTAGATCTACTGTCTCTATTCTATTATGACAGACCAGCTAGATCTACTGTCTCTTATTATAATTTGACAGACCAGCTAGATATACTGTCTCTATTATATTATGACAGACCAGCTCGATCTACTGTCTCTATTCTATTATGACAGACCAGCTAGATCTACTGTCTCATATTATGACAGAACAGCTAGATCTACTGTCTCCATTATAATATGACAGACCAGCTAGATCTACTGCCTCTGTTATAATATGACAGACCAGCTAGATCTACTGTCTCTATTATTCTATGACAGACCAGGTAGATCTACTGTCTCTATTCTATTATGACAGACCAGCGAGATCTACTGTCTCTATTATAATATGAAAGACCAGCGAGATCTACTGTCTCATATTATGACAGAACAGCTAGATCTACTGTCTCTGTTCTATTATGACAGACCAGCTAGATCTACTGTCTCTATTATAATTTGACAGACCAGCTAGATATACTGTCTCTATTATATTATGACAGACCAGCTAGATCTACTGTCTCTATTATAATATGACAGACCAGCTAGATCTACTGTCTCTATTATTCTATGACAGACCAGGTAGATCTACTGTATCTATTATATTATGACAGACCAGGTAGATCTACTGTCTCTATTATAATATGAAAGACCAGCTAGATCTACTGTCTCATATTATGACAGAACAGCTAGATCTACTGTCTCCATTATAATATGACAGACCAGCTCGATCTACTGTCTCTATTCTATTATGACAGACCAGCGAGATCTACTGTCTCTATTATAATATGACAGACCAGCAAAATCTACTGTCCCTATTAGATTATGACAGACCAGGTAGATCTACTGTCTCTATTATATTATGACAGACCAGCAAGCTCTACTGTCTCTATTATAATATGAAAGACCAGCGAGATCTGCTGTCTCTATTAGATTATGACAGACCAGGTAGATCTACTGTCTCTATTATAAAATGACAGACCAGCTAGATCTACTGTCTCTACTATATTATGACAGACCAGCAAGCTCTACTGTCTCTATTACAATATGAAAGACCAGCTCGATCTACTGTCTCTATTATTTTATGACAGATCAGCTCGATCTACTGTCTCTATTATATTTGACAGACCAGGTAGATCTACTGTCTCTATTATAATATGAAAGACCAGCCAGATCTACTGTCTCATATTATGACAGAACAGCTAGATCTAATGTCTCCATTATAATATGACAGACCAGCTCGAGATACTGTCTCTATTATTTTATGACAGATCAGCTTGATCTACTGTCTCTATTATATTATGACAGAGCCAGCAAGATCTACTGTCTCTATTATATTAAAGACCAGCGAGATCTTCTGTCTCTATATTATGACAGACCAGCTAGAGCTACTGCCTCAATTATATTATGACAGACCAGCTAGAGGTACTGTCTCTATTATAATATGACAGAGCCAGCAAGATCTACTGTCCTATTATAATGTGACAGACCAGCTAGATCTACTGTCTCTATTCTATTATGACAGACCAGCTAGATCTACTGTCTCTATTATATTATGATAGACCAGCTAGATATACTGTCTCATATTATTACACAGACCAGCTAGATATACTGTCTCTTATTATATTATGACAGACCAGTTAGTTCTACTGTCTCTATTATATTATGACAGACCAGCTTGATATACTGTCTCTATTATTATATTATGACAGACCAGCTAGATCTACTGGTCTCCATTATAAATACGACAAACCAGCTCGATCTACAGTCTCTATTATATTATGACAGACCAGCGAGATCTACTGTCTCTATTATAATATGACAGACCAGCAAAATCTCCTGTCTCTATTAGATTATGACAGACCAGCCAGATCTACTGTCTCTATTATAAAATGACAGACCAGCTAGATCTACTGCCTCTACTATATTGGCGACAGACCAGCAAGCTCTACTGTCTCTATTATAATATGAAAGAGCCAGCAAGATATACTGTCTCATATTATGACAGACCAGCTAGATCTACTGTCTCTATTCTATTATGACAGACCAGCAGCAATACGTAACCGAACGAAGTACAAC
>NW_026279655.1:0-62500 GCF_023373465.1 Oncorhynchus keta
GATAACACATAGTTGGTGGTCAATCTATTCCTAGTATTTAATGAATGTCTGTCTCTTACCAACTGAATTCCGTTGTGAATAAAATAAGCATGTTTTTTTCAATTATCTTGTTGATTGATGACCAACCAAGAACATGCGCATGACTGCAACAGGAGGACCATATCTCCACCTTAAAACAATCCTTGCTAGTTTGTTCTGTGCATTCTGCAGCCTCCTAACTTCACTTGATGATGCATTTCGCCAGACCACCTAACAGTAGTTCACCTGACTCTCAATTAATGCTTGTGTTATTTGCTTACTAATTTTTCCTGGTAAATATTTATCCTTCTGATTATGCTGATATTTTTATTTTAATATATATATTTTTTACATAAATTAGTTATTAGAGACATGTCTATAGAGACATGATGTGAGGGGATTAGCTTCACCTGACCCTTGACCTCTACCCTCTGAACAGGTCAGCCAGTCTGGACAGGCCTATAACTCACCTCTCACTGAGTAGGGTTAGATTAGGCAGCGTGTCTCACTGAGGGGGATGACTGGTTTTAAGGAATACCATTGAAAAGGGTCTTAGGAGGATATCCACAATAACACACAACCATCTTTGAGCGTAATCAGACCTGCTTTACCCAGATTCTATATTTCAGATACCTATTTTGAAGGCTAATCTCTACTAAAGTGCTTAGTATTGAGCTTATAAAGTACTAGTGATTAGATATGTCAGAACGAACAGGCGGAAAACGCAACGTAATAAGAACATTTTTAAAATAGATGTGATCAACATCTAGCACCTATTCTGCTCTGTCCTGCTCTGCTCTGTTCTGTTCAACATCTAGCACCTATTCTGCTCTGTCCTGCTCTGCTCTGTTCTGTTCAACATCTAGCACCTGTTCTGCTCTGTCCTGCTCTGCTCTGTTCTGTTCAACATCTAGCACCTATTCTGCTCTGTCCTGCTCTGCTCTGTTCTGTTCAACATCTAGCACCTATTCTGCTCTGTCCTGCTCTGCTCTGTTCTGTTCAACATCTAGCACCTGTTCTGCTCTGTACTGCTCTGCTCTGTTCTGTTCAACATCTAGCACCTATTCTGCTCTGTCCTGCTCTGCTCTGTTCTGTTCTGTTCAACATCTAGCACCTATTCTGCTCTGTCCTGCTCTGCTCTGTTCTGTTCAACATCTAGCACCTATTCTGCTCTGTCCTGCTCTGCTCTGTTCTGTTCAACATCTAGCACCTATTCTGCTCTGTCCTGCTCTGCTCTGTTCTGTTCAACATCTAGCACCTGTTCTGCTCTGCTCTGCTCTGTCCTGTTCTGTTCTGCTCTGCTCTGCTCTGTCCTGTTCTGCTCTGCTCTGCTCTGTTCTGTTCAGTCCTGCTCTGTCCTGTTCTGTTCTGCCCTGTTCTGTCTTGTTCTGTTCTGTTCTGTTCTCTTCTGAGTGATTAGATAATGAGAATGAGAATAGCGGCATGGTGCTAGAGAGAGAGAGACACTAGGCTGACATGGTGAGAGAGTGGCTGGTGCTGAGGGGAAGTGGGGTGTGCAGATGGGATGGGTCTGGGTCATAATGCTGCGTGCGGTTCTATCTCAGTAGTTGCGGCCTTGATCTGGAGGGCTTCATCCATTCATCTCACTGTTAAGACAATCAACCCGGATGGACACACACCGCCTCTGCCCTCACTGCTGCTTGTATCTCACTGACTCCCTGTGCTGTTGATACACAGTGTTTAGGGATAGGCATCCCGTCAACGGGACAGTTGTAAATCACACAGCGAATTGTGTAGAGAAACAAGAAATGTCGGTACATATAAGTGTCTTATATCGGCTAAAAGCTTAAATTCATTTTATGCATTAGGGGGCACTATTAAAATTTTTGGATGAAAAACGTTCCTGTTTTAAACAAGATATTTTGTCACGAAAAGATGCTCGACTATGCATATAATTGACGGCTTTGGAAAGAAAACACTCTGACGTTTCCAAAACGGCAAAGATATTGTCTGTGAGTGCCACAGAACTGATATTACAGGCGAAACCCAGATAAAAATCCAACCAGGAAGTGCCTCATTTTTTTAAACCGCCTCATGCCAATGACTCCTTATATGGCTGTGAATGAGCTACGAATGAGCTTACGTTTTCCACGTATTCCCCAAGGTGTCTACAGCATTGTGACGTCTTTTTAGGCATTTCCATTGAAGAATGGCCGTAAGGGACCATATATAGCATGTGGTCACATGGTGTCTCCCGCAGAAAATCTAGCGTAAAATACTGAGGTAGCCATTTTTCCAATCGATTCTTATGAGAAACCAATTGCCTCGACGGATATATTATTGAATATATATGTTAAAAACACCCCGAGGATGGATCCTAAACAACGTTTGCTGTGTTTCTGTTGATATTATGGAGCAAATTTAGAAAAAAGTTTGGCGTTATAGTTGTAGCATTTTCCGGTCGATTTCTCTGCCAAGCATGATGAAGAAACGGGAGCTATTTCGCCTACAAAAATAATGTTTTTGGAAAAAAGGAACATTTGCTATCTAACTAGGAGTCTCCTGAGTGAAAGCATCTGAAGTTCTTCAAAGGTAAATGATTTAATTTGGTTGCTTTTCTTATTTTCGTGAAAATGTTGCCTGCTGCCAGCAGAGCTATCATAGCATTATGCCATGATAAACTTACACAAACGCTTGTCTAGCGTTGGCTGTAACGCATATTTTGAAAATCTGAGATGACAGTGTTGTTAACAAAAGGCTAAGCTTGTGTTTGAATATATTTATTTCATTTCATTTGCGATTTTCATGAATAGGAAAAGTTTCTAGGGGTATTTATGTCCGCTGCGTTATGCTAATGCATTTGAGGCTATGATTACGCTCCCGGATACGGGTCGTCGCAAGAGGTTTTAATATAACTGCAGTATCCAATGTACAGTAGATATTACTGTGAGAAAATACCATGCTAGTGTTTGAGGAGAGCTCTTAACAACAAAACACTTTTTTTCACTGCAATAGGTTTGATAAATTTAGCTCTGAAGGTGAAATGTGTACTTACATTTTGAAATCTTGCTCTGATTTTTCCCAGAGATAACATGAAGTGTTGTTTTGTTAGATAAAAATCATTTTTCATATTCTTAAAAGGTCCACATAGCATGCACGATCGATTTTGTATTTCCGCTCTTTCAATTTGCAAAGAAAGGAATCCGGGAAAATCTAACCCTAAACGTTGTTTCAACCAGTCAAATCACGTTCGTATGTATTCCGCAGAGATCCTAGAACGTAACCAGACTTCACTATATCATTAGAGGTGTAGTATATCCTATAGGACACCATATCAGAGATCCTAGAACGTAACCAGACTTCACTATATCATTAGGGCTGTAGTATATCCTATAGGACACCATATCAGAGATCCTAGAACGTAACCAGACTTCACTATATCATTAGGGCTGTAGTATATCCTATAGGACACCATATCAGAGATCCTAGAACGTAACCAGACTTCACTATATCATTAGGGCTGTAGTATATCCTATAGGACACCATATCAGAGATCCTAGAACGTAACCAGACTTCACTATATCATTAGGGCTGTAGTATATCCTATAGGACACCATATCAGAGATCCTAGAACGTAACCAGACTTCACTATATCATTAGGGGTGTAGTATATCCTATAGGACACCATATCAGAGATCCTAGAACGTAACCAGACTTCACTATATCATTAGGGCTGTAGTATATCCTATAGGACACCATATCAGAGATCCTAGAACGTAACCAGACTTCACTATATCATTAGGGGTGTAGTATATCCTATAGGACACCAAATTTGGTCAGAGAGCAACGCCTTCATGGCACGCCAATGACTCGGACGATCTTCACTTGATTGACTCTGACTTTGTCAAATAAGCACCCATCAGGATCAAACAAAGCTAGCTAGATAGCCAATGAGCTGGGCTTTACGGGAGTACCCGGAAACCCTGTATCTGTTGTAAAATGTAGCTGCTAAACTTTTGCGTCAGCATGATTTTTCCTTTTGGACAAAAATTATATGAATATTCAGAGTTATGAAGTTGTGCCTGTGTTATGAAGTTGTGTCCCTGTATTTTGAAAATTGCAGAAAAATGTGAATGCAACTGTTGCCACGATCTGCTCAAATGTACCTGGATGACGTCACACTAAATGTCATGTAGTTTGCTCATACTTCAAGTTATCCGTCTGAAACTTTGCACATACACTGCTGCCATCTTGTGGACACCATTGGAATTACAACCAGAGTTATGGCTGGAGGAAAACGGTTGTTTTCTTCTTTGTATTTTCTTCTACCAGATCTATTGTGTTATATTCTCCTACATTCAATTCACATTTCCACAAACTTCAAAGTGTTTCCTTTCAAATGGTACCAAGAATATACATATCCTTGCTTCAGGTCCTGAGATACAGGCAGTTAGATTTGGGTATGTCATGAGAGAGAGAGAGAGAGAGAGAGAGAGAGAGAGAGAGAGAGAGAGAGAGAGAGAGAGAGAGAGAGAGAGAGAGAGAGAGAGAAACTGACTGACTGACTGACATCACCTTCAAACCCTATATCAGAGAAAATCGTGTATAGCAAGAGGAGAGGAAAGAGTGAGTAGAGAGGAGAAAAAGAGAGAGTAGAGAGAGGAATGAGAGCGAGAGATAGTAGAAAGGAAAGAGAAAGAGACATAAATAGAGAAACAGAGAGAAGAGAGGAGAAATTGGATGAGGAGAAGAGACAGAAAAAATAGCATTTCAGCCAGGCTTAGTTAGAATTATAATCAAATCATTGACATGAGAATGACACAGCTTTCATCCGATATGATTCTGGAGTTAGTTTTCACTGCAGTGCATTAATTATTCACCAAAAGGAACCCTATTTGCTATAAGGCTCTGGTCAAACTCATGTACAGGGAGTAGGGAGCCATTTGGAATGGGTTAGGGTTAGGGTTAGGGTATTTACAGCAGCCATACACCTACAGTAATACCAGTTCATCCAATATAGTATACAGCGCCTTCAAGAAAGTATTCAGACCCCTTGACTTTTTCTACATTCTGTTATGTTACAGCCTTATTCTGAAATTGATTAAATAAAAACAATTACCTCATCAATCAAAGCACAAGAATAATAACGAAACAAAAACACGTTTTTAGAACATTTTGATAATTTATCATTGAAAGAAAACAGGAAATATCACATTTTCATAAATAATAGACCCTTTACTCAGTACTTTGTTGATGCACCATTGGCAGCGGTTACAGCCTGGAGTCTTCCCGGGTATGATGCTACAAGCTTGGCACACCTGTATTTGGGGAGTTTCTTCCATTTATCTCTGCAGATCCTCTGAAGCTCAGTCAGGTTGGATGGGGAGTGTCGCTGCACAGCTATTTTCAGGTCTCTCCAGAGATGTTACATCGGTTTCCAGGCTCTGGCTGGGACACTCAAGGACATTCAGAGACTTGTCCCGAAGCTTTGTATTGGCTGTGTGCATAGGGTCGTTGTCCTGTTGTAAGGTGAACCTTCGCCCCAGTCTGAGGTCCTAAGTGCTCTGGAGCAGGTTTTCCTCTAGGATCTCTCTTTACTTTGCTCCATTCATCTTTCCCTCCATCCTGACTAGTCTCCCAGTCCCCTCTGCTGAAAAACTTCCCCACAGCTTGATGCTGCCACCACCATGCTTCACCGTAGGGATGGTGCCATTTTTCCTCCAGACATAACTCTTAGCATTCAGGCCAAAGAGTTCAATATTGGTTTAATTAGACCAGAGAATCTTGTTTCTCATGGTCTGAGAGTCTTTGGCGACCTTTTGGCAAACTCCAAGTAATATATGCCATTTAGCAGACGCTTTTATCCAAAGCGACTTACAGTCATGTGTGCATACATTCTACGTATGGGTGGTCCCGGGAATCGAACCCACTACCCTGGAGTTACAAGCGCCATGCTCTACCAACTGAGCTACAGAAGGACCAAGTGGGCTGTCATGTGCCTTTTACTGAGGAGTGGCAACTCTACCATAAAGGCCTAATTGCTGGAGTGCTGCAGAGATGGTTGTCCTTCTGGAAAGTTGTCCCATCTCCCCAGAATAACTCTGGATGTCTATCAGAGTGACCATCGGGTTCTTGGTCACCTCCCTGACCAAGACCCGTCTCCCCTGATTGCTCAGTTTTGCCGGGAGGCCAGCTCTAGGAAGAGTCTTGGTGGTTCTAAACTTCTTCCATTTAAGAATGATGGAGGGCGCTGTGTACTTGGGGACCTTCAATGCAGAACAAATGTTTTGATTCTCTTACCCAGATCTGTGCCTCGACACAATCCTGTCTCGGAGACCTGCGGACAATTCCTTCGACTTCATGGCTTGGTTTTTGCTCTGACATGCAGTGTCGTCTGTGGGACCTTATATAGACAGGTGTGTGCCTTTCCAAATCATGTCCAATCAATTGAATTTACCACAAGTGGCCAAATCAAGATGTAGAAACATCTCAAGGATTTTCAATGGAAACAGGATGCACCTGAGCTCAATTTCAAGTCTCATAGCAAAGGGTCTAAATAATTATGTAAATAAGGTATTTCTGTTTTTAAAGTTTATTACATTTGGAAGGAATTCTAAAAATCTGTTTTTGCTTTGTCATTATGGGTTATTGTGTGTAGATTGATGAGAAAAATATATACAATTTTATTAATTTCATTGAAAGGCTGTAACATAACAAAATGTGGAATAATTTCCGAAGGTACTGTATGTATTACAACCAGTCCATACAACAGACACATACAATACAGTATATTAACCACAACCAGTCCATACAACAGACACATACAATACAGTATCACAACCAGTCCATACAACAGACACATACAATACAGTATATTAACCACAACCAGTCCATACAACAGACACATACAATACAGTATCACAACCAGTCCATACAACAGATACATACAATACAGTATATTAACCACAACCAGTCCATACAACAGACACATACAATACAGTATCACAACCAGTCCATACAACAGACACATACAATACAGTATTACAACCAGTCCATACAACAGACACATACAATACAGTATCACAACCAGTCCATACAACAGACACATACAATACAGTATCACAACCAGTCCATACAACAGACACATACAATACAGTACCACAACCAGTCCATACAACAGATACATACAATACAGTATATTAACCACAACCAGTCCATACAACAGATACATACAATACAGTATCACAACCAGTCCATACAACAGATACATACAATACAGTATATTAACCACAACCAGTCCATACAACAGATACATACAATACAGTACCACAACCAGTCCATACAACAGATACATACAATACAGTATATTAACCACAACCAGTCCATACAACAGATACATACAATACAGTACCACAACCAGTCCATACAACAGACACATACAATACAGTATCACAACCAGTCCATACAACAGATACATACAATACAGTATTACAACCAGTCCATACAACAGATACATACAATACAGTATCACAACCAGTCCATACAACAGATACATACAATACAGTATTACAACCAGTCCATACAACAGATACATACAATACAGTATTACAACCAGTCCATACAACAGATACATACAATACAGTATATTAACCACAACCAGTCCATACAACAGATACATACAATACAGTATCACAACCAGTCCATACAACAGATACATACAATACAGTATTACAACCAGTCCATACAACAGATACATACAATACAGTATCACAACCAGTCCATACAACAGATACATACAATACAGTATCACAACCAGTCCATACAACAGATACATACAATACAGTATCACAACCAGTCCATACAACAGACACATACAATACAGTATCACAACCAGTCCATAAAACAGACACATACAATACAGTATATTAACCAGTCCATACAACAGACACATACAATACAGTATATTAACCACAACCAGTCCATACAACAGATACATACAATACAGTATCACAACCAGTCCATACAACAGACACATACAATACAGTATATTAACCACAACCAGTCCATACAACAGACACATACAATACAGTATCACAACCAGTCCATACAACAGATACATACAATACAGTATATTAACCACAACCAGTCCATACAACAGACACATACAATACAGTATCACAACCAGTCCATACAACAGACACATACAATACAGTATCACAACCAGTCCATACAACAGATACGTACAATACAGTATATTAACCACAACCAGTCCATACAACAGACACATACAATACAGTATCACAACCAGTCCATACAACAGATACATACAATACAGTATCACAACCAGTCCATACAACAGATACGTACAATACAGTATATTAACCACAACCAGTCCATACAACAGACACATACAATACAGTATATTAACCACAACCAGTCCATACAACAGACACATACAATACAGTATATTAACCACAACCAGTCCATACAACAGATACATACAATACAGTATATTAACCACAACCAGTCCATACAACAGAAGCCTGATGGGGAGATCGGAGTCGTATAATATGGTCAGCAGTTTGCCATATGGTGCTGGGTGATGATTTAATAGTTATAATAATGATCTCCTGCTAGAACCGTTAATTCCACAACCTCTCCAGGATATTCATTACCAACAGGATGGAAGGAGGGAGGGGGGGGTCAAACAATTCAAGGAGAGAGAGGAACGTCAGCTTCCAAGGACACAGGGATGAGTACAGCCTAATATACAGTCTCCTTATATAGAACACAGTCTGATATAGAGTCTCCTTATATAGAGTACAGCCTAATATACAGTCTCCTTATATAGAGTACAGCCTAATATACAGTCTCCTTATGTAGAACACAGTCTGATATACAGTCTCCTTATATAGAGTACAGTCTGACATACAGTCTCCTTATGTAGAGTACAGTCTGATACAGTCACATTGTATAGAGTACAGCCTAATATACAGTCTCCTTATATAGAACACAGTCTGATATAGAGTCTCCTTATGTAGAACACAGTCTGATATAGAGAGTCTCCTTATATAGAGTACAGCCTAATATGCAGTCTCCTTATATAGAGTACAGCCTAATATACAGTCTCCTTATGTAGAACACAGTCTGATATAGAGTCTCCTTATATAGAGTACAGCCTAATATACAGTCTCCTTATATAGAGTACAGTCTGATATACAGTCTCCTTATATAGAACACAGTCTGATACATTCACATTGTAGAGTACAGTCTGACATACAGTCTCCTTATGTAGAGTACAGTCTGACATACAGTCTCCTTATATAGAGTACAGTCTGATATAGTCACATTGTATAGAGTACAGTCTGACATACAGTCTCCTTATATAGAACACAGTCTGATATAGTCACATTGTAGAGTACAGTCTGACATACAGTCTCCTTATATAGAACACAGTCTGATATAGAGTCTCCTTATATAGAGTACAGTCTGATATAGTCACATTATGTAGAGTACAGTCTGATATACCTCAACTTAAATAGAGAACAGTCTGATATACAGTCTCCTTATATAGTCACATTGTATAGATTACAGTCTGATATACCTAAACTTAAATAGAGAAGAGTCTGATATACAGTATCCTTATATAGAGTACAGTCTGATATACAGTCTCCTTATATAGAGTACAGTCTGATACAGTCACATTGTATAGAGTACAGTCTGATATACCTAAACTTAAATAGAGAACAGTCTGATATACAGTCTCCTTATATAGAGTACAGTCAACTTATATAGATTACAGTCTGATATACAGTCTCATTAAATAGAGTACAGTCTGATATAGTCACACTGTATAGAGTACAGTCCGATATACAGTCACCTTATATAGAGCACAGTCTGATATACAGTCACCTTATATAGAGTACAGTCTGATATACAGTCTCCTTATAAATATTACAGTCTGATATACAGTCACCTTAAATAGAGTACAGTCACCTTAAACAGAGTGCAGTCACCTTAAATAGAGTACAGTCTGACATACAGTCACATTATATAGATTACAGTCTGATATAGTCTCCTAATATAGAGTACAGTCTGATATACAGTCACATTATATAGATTACAGTCTGATATACAGTCACCTTAAATAGAGTACAGTCTCCTTATATAGATTACAGTCTGATATACTGCCTCCTTATATAGAGTACAGTCTCCTTATATAGAGTACAAATCAAATCAAATCAAATGTATTTATATAGCCCTTCGTACATCAGCTGATATCTCAAAGTGCTGTACAGAAACCCAGCCTAAAACCCCAAACAGCAAGCAATGCAGGTGTAGAAGCACGGTGGCTAGGAAAAACTCCCTAGAAAGGCCAAAACCTAGGAAGAAACCTAGAGAGGAACCAGGCTATGTGGGGTGGCCAGTCCTCTTCTGGCTGTGCCGGGTGGAGATTATAACAGAACATAGCCAAGATGTTCAAATGTTCATAAATGACCAGCATGGTCGAATAATAACAAGGCAGAACAGTTGAAACTGGAGCAGCAGCACAGTCAGGTGGACTGGGGACAGCAAGGAGTCATCATGTCAGTACAGTCACCTCACATAGACAACAGTCACCTTAAATAGAGTACAGTCACTTTAAATAGAGTACAGTCACCTTATGTAGAGTACAGTCTCCTTATATAGAGTGCAGTCTAATTTACAGTCACCTTAAATAGAGTACAGTCTGATATACAGTCACCTTATATAGAGTACAGTGTGATATTCAGTCACCTTATATAGAGTACAGTGTGATATTCAGTCACCTTATATAGAGTACAGTTTAATATTCAGTCACCTTATGTAGAGTACAGTGTGATATTCAGCCACATTATATAGAGTACAGTGTGATATACAGTCAACTTATATAGAGTACAGTTTAATATTCAGTCACCTTATGTAGAGTACAGTGTGATATTCAGTTACCTTATATAGAGTACAGTCTGATATACAGTCACCTTAAATAGAGTACAGTCTGATATTCAGTTACCTTATATAGAGTACAGTCTGATATACAGTCACCTTGTATAGACTACAGTCTGATATACAGTCACCTTAAATAGAGTACAGTCACCTTATATAGACTACAGTCTGATATACAGTCACCTTATATAGAGTACAGTGTGATATTCAGTCACCTTATATAGAGTACAGTGTGATATTCAGTCACCTTATATAGAGTACAGTTTAATATTCAGTCACCTTATGTAGAGTACAGTGTGATATTCAGCCACATTATATAGAGTACAGTCTGATATACAGTCACCTTAAATAGAGTACAGTCTGATATTCAGTTACCTTATATAGAGTACAGTCTGATATACAGTCACCTTAAATAGAGTACAGTCACCTTATATAGAGTACAGTCTGATATACAGTCACCTTAAATAGAGTACAGTCACCTTATATAGACTACAGTCACCTTATATAGACTACAGTCTGATATACAGTCACCTTAAATAGAGTACAGTCACCTTATATAGACTACAGTCTGATATACAGTCACCTTGTATAGACTACAGTCTGATATACAGTCACCTTATATAGACTACAGTCTGATATACAGTCACCTTAAATAGAGTACAGTCACCTTATATAGACTACAGTCTGATATACAGTCACCTTAAATAGAGTACAGTCACCTTATATAGACTACAGTCTGATATACAGTCACCTTGTATAGACTACAGTCTGATATACAGTCACCTTATATAGACTACAGTCTGATATACAGTCACCTTATATAGAGTACAGTCTGATATACAGTCACCTTATATAGACTACAGTCACCTTATATAGACTACAGTCACCTTATATAGACTACAGTCTGATATACAGTCACCTTATATAGAGTACAGTCTGATATACAGTCACCTTATATAGACTACAGTCTGATATACAGTCACCTTAAATAGAGTACAGTCACCTTATATAGACTACAGTCTGATATACAGTCACCTTATATAGACTACAGTCTGATATACAGTCACCTTAAATAGAGTACAGTCACCTTATATAGACTACAGTCACCTTATATAGACTACAGTCTGATATACAGTCACCTTATATAGACTACAGTCTGATATACAGTCACCTTATATAGACTACAGTCTGATATACAGTCACCTTGTATAGACTACAGTCTGATATACAGTCACCTTAAATAGAGTACAGTCACCTTATATAGACTACAGTCTGATATACAATCACCTTATATAGACTACAGTCTGATATACAGTCACCTTATATAGACTACAGTCTGATATACAGTCACCTTGTATAGACTACAGTCTGATATACAGTCACCTTGTATAGACTACAGTCTGATATACAGTCACCTTATATAGAGTACAGTCACCTACCTGCAGGTCCTACCTGCAGTTTCACACAGTGCTACACAGTTTGTTTCTGACACTCATTATAATTGTTACCTTTTACAGTGGGAGAATCAACATGGGGGATTGACAGCACTGTTATCACCGATACCAAGCTTACAGAACCAAGCCTGTAGACACCAAGCCTGTAGACACCAAGCATGTAGATACCAAGGCTGTAGATACCAAGCCTGTAGATACCAAGCCTGTAGACACTAAGCCTGTAGATACCAAGCCTGTAGACACCAAGCCTGTAGACACCAAGCCTGTAGATACCAAGGCTGTAGACACCAAGCCTGTAGATACTAAGCCTGGAGATACCAAGCCTGTAGACACCAAGCCTGTAGCCACCAAGCCTGTAGACACTAAGCCTGTAGACGCCAAGCCTGTAGACACCAAGCCTGTAGACACCAAGCCTGTAGATACCAAGCCTGTAGACACCAAGCCTGTAGACGCCAAGCCTGTAGATAAGAACTGCTATTTTCCAACAAAGAAAAACAGGTACCAGCAGGCACCAGACAAAGTGGTTAGACTGTTGTAATTTCAAGTCACCCGTCTGACACCACCCTGTGACATCATCCTGACATCAGTCTGGAGCAAGGGATTAAAGACTGAAAGGATATATGTCTTGTCACAGTTGTGTTACCACAGAGATGACAGGTAGCCTAGCAGTTAAGAATGTTGGGCCAGTAACTGAAAGGTCGCTAGTTCAAATCCTGAGAAAACTAGGTGACAAATTCTGTCGATGTGCCCTTGAGCAAGGTACTTAACCCTAACTGCTCCTGTACGTCGCTCTGGATAAGACGGAGAAGTAAAATGGATGAAAGGTTGTGTTAGCAGAGGGATGACAGGGTACCACTCATCATAACCCTTATTGATGTTTTCCCCACACTGCCCCTGAGGGGGAGGAGTCTGCTGCCAGGGACTTTTCCCCACACTGCCCCTAAGGGGGAGGAGTCTGCTGCCAGGGACTTTTCCCTACACTGCCCCCGTTTCTTGATCCCACCTCTCTCTCTCTCTCTCTCTCTCTCTCTCTCTCTCTCTCTCTCTCTCTCTCTCTCTCTCTCTCTCTCTCTCTCTCTCTCTCTCTCTCTCTCTCTCTCTCTCTCTCTCTCTCTCTCTCTCTCTCTCAGCGCATGCTGGGAATGTTTGTAGTTTAGAGGCCGTGTGGAGGGCTCTGTCCCCACTCATTTTCTTGATTCTTTCCTTGATCTTTTCTTAAAATTTTTATTTTCTATGGTGGATGGTTAACTCACTGTTAGTTTAACTCCTTTCTCAGGAACACACCTGAATCCATGCCGTAACGGCAGCGTCTCCTCTGCGCTAGGCTGTGATAGATTTAACATGTAGAAGGTACTGTCGTTACGGCATGGATTCAGGTGTGTTCCTGAGAAAGGAGTTAAGGTGGAGGAGGTTCTGTTCGCGGTCGGCCTCTCTGAATCTGCCTCCGTTTATTACCGATGATCAAATCGGGAAAGAGCTGAGTCGTTTTGGTAACTTTGCTTGCGGTTTTCGTGTAATGTCGGCAGGTTTTCAGGTGTCAGGTTATAGATGGTGGTGTAGATGAGGATGGCTCTGACTCTCCTGCCCAAAAATGTGTGAACTTGAGAACTGGAGGCCTATGGCATTGCTCTGTGCGGACTACAAGATATTTGCCAAGGTCCTCGCTAACAGACTGAGGTCCCATCTGGACTCTATTGTCCTCAAGGATCAGAAGTATTGTGTACCAGGACGCTCAATCATGGACAACTTGTTCTTCATCAGGGATACGTTGGACTTGTCAATAGTTTCTAATGTGAACTTTGGACTGGTCTCTCTAGACCAAGAGGAGGCTTTTGTTTGTGTCGGGAGGCTAGCCTGTTGTGACTAGGGGATAGTATTTTCCTTTTTGGAAAAAAAACGTTCCCGTAATCAACGGGATATGGTGACTCCTTGCTGTCGCTAGTCCACCTGGCCGTGCTGCTGCTCCAGTTTTAACTGTTCTGCCTGCGGCTATGGAAACCTGACCTGCTCACCGGACGTGCTACCTGTCCCAGACCTGCTGTTTTCAACTCTCTAGAGACAGCAGGAGCGGTAAAGGTACTCTGAATGATCGGCTATGAAAAGCCAACTGACATTTACTCCTGAGGTGCTGACCTGTTGCACCCTCGACAACCACTGTGATTATTATTATCTAACCCTGCTGGTCATCTATGAACGTTTGAACATCTTGGACATGTTCTGTTATAATCTCCACTCGGCACAGCCAGAAGAGGACAGGCCACCACTCAGAGCCTGGTTCCTCTCTAGGTTTCTTCCTAGGTTCTGGCCTTTCTAGGGAGTTTTAACTAGCCACCGTGCTTCTACACCTGCATTGCTTGCTCTTTGGGGTTTTAGGCTGGGTTTCTGTACAGCACTTATGTAAGAAGGGCTTTATAAATACATTTGATTGATTTGATTGATAGAGTGGACCATGAGTGTCTATTTAATGTGATGTTTGGGTTTGGGGAAAGGTTTTTTGGCCTGTGTGAAGATGTTGAATGCTGGGGCGTCATGTATGGTCAAGGTGGGAGGGGGACTCAGTAGGCCAGTCTGGGTGAGACAGGGCATTAGACAAAGTTATCCTCTATCGGGGCAGTTATATACACTAGATAAATGGATTTTTATCCGAGTTGACTAGTCTACAGAGGAGGTTATTGGAGTTGACTAGTCTACAGAGGAGGGTATCAGAGTTGACTAGTCCACAGAGGAGGTTATTGGAGTTGACTAGTCTACAGAGGAGGGTACCAGAGTTGACTAGTCTACAGAGGAGGGTACCAGAGTTGACTAGTCTACAGAGGAGGGTATTGGAGTTGACTAGTCCACAGAGGAGGGTATTGGAGTTGACTAGTCCACAGAGGAGGGTACCAGAGTTGACTAGTCTACAGAGGAGGGTATTGGAGTTGACTAGTCCACAGAGGAGGGTACCAGAGTTGACTAGTCTACAGAGGAGGTTATTGGAGTTGACTAGTCTACAGAGGAGGGTATTGGAGTTGACTAGTCTACAGAGGAGGGTATTGGAGTTGACTAGTCTACAGAGGAGGGTATTGGAGTTGACTAGTCCACAGAGGAGGGTATTGGAGTTGACTAGTCTACAGAGGAGGGTATTGGAGTTGACTAGTCTACAGAGGAGGGTATTGGAGTTGACTAGTCCACAGAGGAGGGTATTGGAGTTGACTAGTCCACAGAGGAGGTTATTGGAGTTGACTAGTCTACAGAGGGTATTGGAGTTGACTAGTCTACAGAGGGTATTGGAGTTGACTAGTCTACAGAGGAGGGTATTGGAGTTGACTAGTCTACAGAGGAGGGTATTGGAGTTGACTAGTCTACAGAGGGTATTGGAGTTGACTAGTCTACAGAGGAGGTTATTGGAGTTGACTAGTCTACAGAGGAGGGTATTGGAGTTGACTAGTCTACAGAGAAGGTTATTGGAGTTGACTAGTCTACAGAGGAGGGTATTGGAGTTGACTAGTCTACAGAGGGTATTGGAGTTGACTAGTCCACAGAGGAGGGTATTGGAGTTGACTAGTCTACAGAGGAGGGTATTGGAGTTGACTAGTCTACAGAGGAGGTTATTGGAGTTGACTAGTCTACAGAGGAGGGTATTGGAGTTGACTAGTCTACAGAGGAGGGTATTGGAGTTGACTAGTCTACAGAGGAGGTTATTGGAGTTGACTAGTCTACAGAGGAGGGTATTAGAGTTGACTAGTCTACAGAGGAGTGTACCAGAGTTGACTAGTCTACAGAGGAGGGTATTGGAGTTGACTAGTCTACAGAGGAGGTTATTGGAGTTGACTAGTCTACAGAGGAGGGTATTAGAGTTGACTAGTCTACAGAGGAGGGTATCAGAGTTGACTAGTCTACAGAGGAGGGTATTGGAGTTGACTAGTCTACAGAGGGTATTGGAGTTGACTAGTCTACAGAGGAGGGTATTGGAGTTGACTAGTCTACAGAGGAGGGTATTGGAGTTGACTAGTCTACAGAGGAGGGTATTGGAGTTGACTAGTCTACAGAGGAGGGTATCAGAGTTGACTAGTCTACAGAGGAGGGTATTGGAGTTGACTAGTCTACAGAGGAGGGTATTGGAGTTGACTAGTCTACAGAGGAGGGTATTGGAGTTGACTAGTCTACAGAGGAGGGTACCTTCCTTCGCCTTTTCAGACTGACGAGACACTGATCCATAAGAACCTGCCAATGTTCTATTGAAACAGGAAGCAGTCAGCCGTCCTTAGCTTCCACATATAGGGTGCCACTTGCTCCTGGGCTTTAGTGTTATCAGTGGGACAGCGGATGCAGAGCAGCCTGGTTAGTGACAGAACAGGACACAGTGTGTTATCTCAGACTCTCCAATGACAGAAAGCTCCCCTCAGGACGAGTCATTGGAAATCATTGAACCTGTGCTTTTACATGTTCCCTCTTATCAAGGGGAAGTGTTGGCTATGAAAATGATTAATGGATTAAAGCAGAAGCAGAAACAGAATAGCACTAGGCCCAGGGGTCTCAGTCCCATTTAAAGAGTCAAACATGAGAGCGAGAGACTTGACTTTTTGTCCTTCTTTAATGATACATCCTCATTCCATTAAAACCTCACCACCACCACCACCACCCCACTTTAAAAAAATAAATATCCCCTGTGCTGCATAATAACCTTACCCTCTACCACACAATACAAAACAACATTACACATCACAATAACCAAAACCACTTCTACAACCGTATATATCCAACCCATCTTCCCCAGATATACGGACGGCCTCCCCGACACACCATATCTCCTTAAATATCTCTACACTTATCATTTTATACAACTCCAATTCCACCCTAAGGCATGCAGAGACCATCCCATTAAATAATAGTAAAGGGTCTGTTATCCCCCCACCTTTGACCCTGTTTATCAATGTTAGCCAAATAGTCAACTTTGCCTGAGCAAACAGAAAATTAAACAACACACATTTGGCCTTTTCCTTATTCGAATACCTGTACCCCATTATAAACATCCAGACAATAAAGTCCACCTCTCACACAGACGTTTCAACAGAGACATTCATGGAATTAACCTGGCGCACACAGAAAACACACAATGCACAGTTACACTCATGACACAGAAAGGACACCCCTGTCCAACTCCCGGGTTGACCCATGCCAACCATCTATTAGTGGCCAGGGCTCCATGTAGAACCCTCCACTGAAGGTCCCTTGACCTCTTTGGTACTGGGGGTTTGTAGAGCCCCCTCCATCTAAAACCCACCATACTCGCTGCCCAACATTTCCCCTGCCACTGATGTGCCTTCA
Source organism: Oncorhynchus keta (assembly GCF_023373465.1). Taxonomy (NCBI): domain Eukaryota; kingdom Metazoa; phylum Chordata; class Actinopteri; order Salmoniformes; family Salmonidae; genus Oncorhynchus; species Oncorhynchus keta. Next base: position 17,706 of record NW_026279655.1, read on the forward strand.
CTTCTGTTAGGCTCCGAATGTTCCTCACCTTAAATTGTAGAGGGCTTTACCTCTCACCCCCTAAAACTCCCCCAGGCTCGGAGTGTTAAAGTCCGACAAATCCTCCATACCCCCTTGACAGTCCCCAGTCTCTGCCGTCACCTGCAGTGAAGGAAACATTGGTGACCACTCCCCCTTTGGCGGCTCAGACAATTCCCCCAGGAATCTCTCCAGCGGCCTAATAGATGTTATTCCTGTCTGTTGTGGACTTACAGAGTTTTCCCACCCCTCCTCCACCCGCAGCCGCAGGTTGCCCAGACTTAATAAACCCGCTGCAATCACTCGCTTCTACAGGGTGTCCGACTGAACTGATCTCAAAACGATGGCTGGAATGTGGAAAATAGGCTCCTCCCACAGCCCAGGCTCCACACCCCCTTCTCATGTGGTGTCTCATGCAGCCAGGCCCTCAGCATCGCAGAGTTGAAATCAGAGAGACCTGCTGTACTCGAGCTGACAAGGTAAAAATGTGTGGTTCTGCCCCTGAGCAACGCAGTTAACCCACTGTTCCCCAGGCGCCGAATATGTGGATGTCAATTTAGGCAGCCTCCTGCACCTCTCTGATTCAGAAGGGTTGGGTTAAATGCAGAAGACACATTTCAGTTGAATACATTCAGTTGGACAACTGACTAGGTATCCCCCTTTCCCTTTCTCTCTCCCTATTCAGCCTCATGAGGAACAGCTGCCGGTCCAACCCTAATCCGCCAGCTCTCCTCAGCAGCGCTCATGCTGGTTCCCTCCAGCCGATATCAGTATGGTACAGCAATCTATGCCCAGCCTTTAGTCGGAATGCAGCCACCCTGCTGTCCAGTTCCACCAGGCCCTGTCCTCCTTGGTGGACGGACATGTACAACCCTACCAGAAGAAATCCACCAGCTTGTGTTGCAGGTCTAGAAGTAGACCGACGGGGGGGGGGTTGAGGACAGCCAGTTTATGCCACAGGGAGGATGCCGTCAGGTTGTTGATTATCAGCACCCTCTATATGACACTTGGGACAGGAGCCAAGTGATAGCAAAAATGCTCAATTTTAGTCTCATTTGACTGGAGTACCTTCTTCCATATGTTTGGGGAGTCTCCCACATGCCTTTTGGCGAACTCTAACTTCTTTGAGACTGGGGGGCAGTATTGAGTAGCTTGTATAAGGTGCCCAGAATAAACTGCCTGCTACCCAGGCCCAAAAGCTAGAATATGAATATAATTAGTATATTTTGATAGAAAACACTCTGAAGTTTCTAAAACTGTTTGAATGATGTCTGTGAGTATAACATAACTCATATGGCAGGCAAAAACCTGAGAAAAAATCCACCAGGAAGTGGAAAATCTGAGGTTTGTAGTGTTTAGTCCTGTGAGTGCCATCTGATGAAGATCATCAAAAGTTAGTGATTAATTTAATCGCTATTTCTGGCACTCCTTGGCTGGAAAATAGCATTATGGTTTTCTGTGACTATTTGCTGACCTAACATAATCGTTTGGTTTCACCGTAAAGCCTATTTGAAATTGGACACTGTGGCTGGATTTACAAGAAGTTTATCTTTAGAATGGTGTAAAATACTTGCATGTTTGAGGAATTTTAAATATGGGATTTCTGTTGTTTCGAATTTGGCGCCCTGCGATTTCACTGGCTGTTGTCGAGCATCCCACATATCCCAAAGAGGTTTTAAGCAATGTATTTTTTCTGTTATTTTTCTTTATTTGTACTATTTTCTACATTGTAGAATAATAGTGAAGACATAAACTCTATGAACTAACACATGGAATCATGTAGTAACTAAAAATGTGTTAAACAAATCAGAATATATTTGACATTCTTCAAAGTAGCCACCCTTTGCCTTGATGACAGCTTTGCACAATGCAGAAGGCACGACATTTTACATTTACATTACATATTGGTGCATTCACCTTATGACATCTGTCCTCGTGCTCCTTGACCTTAGTTGCATTTGACACCATCGATCACCACATTTTTTTGGGCGAGAATGGCTACAGTAATTGGTCTACACGGACATGTTCTGGCCTGGTTTTAGATGTTATCTTTCGGAAAGATATCAGTTTGTCTCTATGGTGATTCTCAAGGTTCCGTTTTTGGACCAGTATTTGTTTTCACTGTTCATTCTATTTCTTGGTGATTCGGAAACACAATGTCAACTTTCACTGCTATGCGGACGACACACAGATTTACCGTGAAACATGGTGAAGCCCCAAAATGGCCCTGGAAGCCTGTGTTTCAGACTTTTTTTATTTGACAAAGGTCCCATTTTTATTTGACCTATATTTAACTACGCAAGCCAGTTTTAACAACAAATTGGTCCTTCTGTAGCACAGTTGGTAGAGCATGGCGCTTGTAACGCCAGGGTAGTGGGTTCGATTCCCGGGACCACCCATACGTAGAATGTATGCACACATGACTGTAAGTCGCTTTGGATAAAAGCGTCTGCTAAATGGCATATATTATTATTATTATTATTATTATAAATTCTTATTTATTTGACCTTTATTTAACCTTTATTTAACGAGGCAAGCCAGTTTTAAGAACAAATTCTTATTTATTTGACCTTTATTTAACCTTTATTTAACGAGGCAAGTCAGTTTTAAGAACAATTTTCTTTTTTTTTTACCTTTATTTAACTTGGCAAGTCAGTCCACACAGGGCATCTCAACCCACAAAATACATATTGATGATTTTCATTATATTTTGGGTGTTTTATTTAACTGTTGTACACCTGTGGTGTTCCCAGTCAAAAATGACCAGTCATGATGAATGAATGGGTGAGATTACAATTAGTGTATAAAATTGAGTTCAGGCACATTCCTATTCATCAGATGGACACACTTCCTCTCCCAGACCCCCACAAGCATGTCTGTCTGAGCACACACACACACACACACACACACACACACACACACACACACACACACACACACACACACACACACACACACACACACACACACACACACACACACACACACACACACACACACACACACACACCACACCTTACTCATTCTTGGCTTCCATGGCAACCTTTCTCAAATAGAATATTTCCCCCATGGGATCCACACCTGTTGGAATTCTCACAAACAATCACAACATTTTTCAAAAATAAATAGAACTTTTCTCTCAGCTCTGGTATATAAAGCTTTTTCTGAGGCCTCACTCACAATTCATTCTGTAGCAGCACAATGTCCAATCGCTATACTGTATGTGAGGCTCTTGATCATATCTTTGGTAATGACACTAGTGAGGAGGAGAGAGTCCTTTTAAACTTTGGCACAAAGTAGTCTGTGATAAATAGCACAAAATGTTCCATCTGAATATTTGTTTTAGTCAAAATAATCCATTTTTATACTCAAAAATGAGATCTATGAGCTCTGGTCAATGAGGCCTACAGGCCAGAAATAGCAAACAGAAGGATAAAAACCTGTAATTTTCACAAGATCTTCAGTTGACAAAAATATCTAACACAACATTAGGTGATAATATATGTATTATTCTGGATTTATAATCCACTATAACGGGGCGGACACCGGGAACACAGAATGAATTAACATGAAACGAACACAACAGGAGGGTTAAACAAGGACCAAACACATGCTACTTCTAGATCCCAAGAAACAAAGAGATCTGCTGTTTAATCTGACAAACAATATTGAAGGTTGTACAGTCATGTCAAATAAAACTGAACCTACACTACCTTTCAGAAGTTTGGGGTTACTTAGAAATGTCCTTGTTTTTGAAAAAAAAAGCACATTTTTGGTCCATTAAAATGACATCAAATTGTGAGGCCCCGGTCCACACCTGAGCGAGAGGACAAGTACATTAGAGTGTCTAGTTTGAGAAACAGACGCCTCACAAGTCCTCAACTGGTAGCTTCATTAAATAGTACCCGCAAAACACCAGTCTCAACGTCAACAGTGAAGAGGCGACTCCGGGATTTCAAGTTTTCTACTCCGCTAGCCAGCACCTCGTCTTAATAGGTGTGCGTTTCTTTTTCTTCTAAGCTTGGATTAGCTAACACAACGTGCCATTGGAGCACAGGAGTGATGGTTGCTGATAATGGGCCTCTGTACGCCTATGTAGATATTCCATTAAAAATCAGCCGTTTCCAGCTACAATAGTCATTTACAACATTAACAATGTCAACATCTTATGTTATGTTATTTTAATGTATAAACATTTTTCTTTTTCTTTCAAAAACAAGGACATTTCTAAGTGACTTGGCAGTGTATCTACACGGTAGTGTTACTTTGGATCCTGATCTTTTGACAAACATATCAATAATAAACCCTTTGTCCCAAGAATATGCTGAAAAGCAATGCTTTTGTCACTGCTTTTGTCTGCTCCCAGACTCCATTACCTTGTGTCAGCATGAATGTCGTTATGTGTTCATGTCCAGACGCTGTCCTGTCCTGTTCCATGTCTATTGCTAATTAATTGTTCACTCCCTTCCCTCCTTCTCGTCTACCAGCGTCGATCCTCACAAGATTAGACTACGGCAATGCTCTACTCTCTGGCTACCAGGATAAAGCACTAAATAAACTTCAGTTAGTGCTAAAAACGGCTGCTAGAATCTTGACAAGAACAACATTTCTCCAGTGCTAGCCTCTATACAAAGGCTTCCTCTTATTAAGGCCTGATTTTATTACATGGGCTTGCTCCAACCTCTCACCGATTTGGTCCCACCGTACATACCTTCTAAGAAAACAGATGGAGGTATTTTTAAGAAAATAGATGGAGGTATTTTTAAGAAAATAGATGGAGGCAGGGCTTTCTCTTATAGAGCTCCATTTTATGGAATGGTCTGCCTGTCCATGCGAGAGACGCAAAATCGTCTCTTCAGTAGGTCCTATGATGGACTGTAGTCCTTGCTTCTCTGGCTGGCCGGTTCCCTCTCTCTCTCCACTGGGATTCTCTGCCTCTGATCCGGGGCTGAGTCACTGGCTTACTGGGGCTCTTCCATGCCGTCCCAAAGAGGGCTGCATCACGTTGTGCTAGGCTTGAGTCAATGACATGATCTTGCTGTCCAGTCTTGCGCCCCTCGGGCTTGTGCAGTGGAGGAGATCTTCATGGGCTATACTCAGCCTTGTCTCAGGGTAGTACGTTTTGGTCTGTTGATATCTAGTGGTTTGGGGGCTGTAATTTGGAAAAGTGCGTGGAGTTAAATCCTGCCTGGTTGACCCTGTCCGGGGGCCCCATGTCCCCCGATCCCTGTCTCAGGTTCCAGTATCTATGCTGCAATAGTCTATCTGCCGAGGGACTAGGGTCAGTCTGTCCTATCTGGTGTAATTCTCCTGTCTTATCTGGTGTCCTGTGACACCAAGTATGCTCCCTCTAATTATCTCACCTCAGGACTACCTGGCCTGATGATACCTGGCTGTCCCCGTCTCCAGTCCACCTGGTCGAGCTGCTGATCCATTTTCTGCTGTTCTGCTGCGGCTATGTAACCCTGACCTGTTCATCGGACGTGCTACCTACTCTCTCTCTCTCTCTCTCTCTCTCTCTCTCTCTCTCTCTCTCTCTCTCTCTCTCTCTCTCTCTCTCTCTCTCTCTCTCTCTCTCTCTCTCTCTCTCTCTCTCTCTCTCTCTCTCTCTCTCTCTCTCTCTCTCTCTCTCTCTCTCTCTCTCTCTCTCTCTCTCTCTCTCTCTCTCTCTCTCTCTCTCTCTCTCTCTCTCTCTCTCTCTCTCTCTCTCTCTCTCTCTCTCTCTCTCTCTCTCTCTCTCTCTCTCTCTCTCTCTCTCTTGACCTCTGAATGTATGGCTCTGCAAATCTAATTGACATTTACTCCTGAGGTGCTGACCTTTTTCACCCGCTACTCCCACTCTAATTATATAAAGTTTAAACATCTTGAAGAACGATCTGGCCTTAATGGCCATGTACTCTTTCTTATAATCTCGCACAGCCAGAAGAGGACTGGCCATCCCTAGGTTCAAGACTTTCTAGTGAGTTCTTCCTAGCCACCGTGCTTCTAGATCTGCATTGCTTGCTGTTGGGGGTTTTAGACTGAATTGCTTATAATCACTTTGTTAGATCTGCTGAAAAAGGGCTTTATAAATACGTTTGATTTGACTTTGTCAGCTCTGGCAGCTTCACCTGTAGACTATTCAACTCTGGTACCTTCCCTTGTAGAACAGTCAACTCTGGTACCTTCCCTTGTAGACGATTCAACTCTGGTACCTTCCCTTGTAGACGATTCAACTCTGGTACCTTCCCTTGTAGACGATTCAACTCTGGTACCTTCCCTTGTAGACGATTCAACTCTGGTACCTTCCCTTGTATAACCGTCAACTCTGGTACCTTCCCTTGTAGACGATTCAACTCTGGTACCTTCCCTTGTAGACGATTCAACTCTGGTACCTTCCCTTGTATAACCGTCAACTCTGGTACCTTCCCTTGTAGACGATTCAACTCTGGTACCTTCCCCTTGTAGATGATTCAACTATCGTACCTTCCTCCAGTAGAATATTCAACTCTGGTAGCTTCCCTTGTAGACGATTCAACTCTGGTACCTTCCCTTGTAGAACAGTCAACTCTGGTACCTTCCCTTGTAGACTATTCAACTCTGGTACCTTCCCTTGTAGACTATTCAACTCTGGTACCTTCCATTGTAGAATATTCAACTCTGGTACCTTCCCTTGTAGAACAGTCAACTCTGATTACAGTGAATACAAGATGCTAACGCAAGTAGCCTAAGCTTCAGAGAGAGCCTGCCTCCTCCGACTTTCAGCACAGGTCCTTCTCTTTCACTTATAATGAAGTGTGCTGAATGCTATAAAATTAGGCATTGCTAATAAAAAGCTGCACACAGAAGGCAAAATAATGCAAATAGTGTCAGTATGGTGTGCAAACTAACGCGAGAAGACAAGCATGCCCTAGAGGAGAGGAGAGGAGAAGAGAGGGTGTTTGAGAGGCCACTCAGCCAACATGATTTATTTATTAATTTCCTCTCTGCTTTAAAGGAAATATAAAAGGCCACATTGATTAGTGTTTAAGGATCATCCATTAATAGATTAAAGCCCTCTGGTTGGTAGGAAGGCCAGGCAGAAACACAGCGTTCCAGTCACAAAGGCATACTATTCCCTATGAAGTGCACTACTACCCTATGGGCCCTTGCTACTATATAGTGAATAGGGTGCATACAGCATTTAATGGCTCTGCTGCGAGACGACATAATGAGACTTTCTGGGACTATTCCTAGACTGGGTCAGTTTTAGAGACCACAGTGTGTGCCTGATCCTGCCGTGTCAGCTGCCGGCTTGGAGCTGGGGAACTGCTAGGAGGGTTGGGGCTGGAGTTGGGGCTTGCAAACTGCTAGGAGGGTTGCGGCTGGGGTTGGGACTGGGTTGGGGAACTTCTAGGATGGTTGGGTTTGGGGTTGGGGACCTGCTACAAGGGTTGGGGCTGGGAAACTGCTAGGAGAGCTTCAGTTGGGGTCGGGGAACTGCTAGGAGGGATAGGGCTGGGGTTGGGGCTAATGCACTGCTAGGAGGGTTGTGGCTGGGGTTGGGGCTGGGTTTGGGGAACTTCTAAAATGGTTGGGTTTGGGGTTGGGGACCTGCTAGGAGGGTTGGGGCTGGGGATGTGGTTGGGGAACTGCTAGGAGGGTTGGGGCTGGGGAACTGCTAGGAGGGCTGGGGTTGGGGTCTGGGAACTGCTAGGAGGGTTGGGGCTGTGGTTGGGGAACGTCCAGGAGCGTTGGGGTGGGGATGGGGTTGGGGAACTGCTAGGAGGGTTGGGGCTATGGGTGGGGAACTGCTAGGAGGGTTGGGGCTGGGGTAGGGGCTGGGGTTTGGGAACTGCTGGGAGGGTTGTGGCTGGGGAACTGCTACAAGGGTTGGGGCTGGGGAACTGCTAGGAGGGCTGGGGTTGGGGTCGGGGAACTGCTAGGAGGGTTGGGGCTGGGGTTGGGGGTGCGGAACATCTAGGAGGGTTGGGGCTGGGAATTGGGTTGGGGAACTGCTAGGAGTGTTGGGGCAGGGGAACTGCTAGGAGCCTTGGGGCTGGGGTTGGGGGTGGGGAACTGCTAGGAGGGTTGGGGCTGGGGATGAGGGGTTGGGGAACTGCGACAAGGGTTGGGGCTGGGGAACTGCTAGGAGGGCTGGGGTTGGGGTCGGGGAACTTCTAGGAGGGTTGGGGCTGGGGCTGGGGCTGGGGTTGGGGAACCGCTACAAGGGTTGTGGCTGGGGATGGGGTTGGGAACTGCTAGGAGGGTTGGGGCTGGGGAACTGCTAGGAGGATTGTGGCTGGGGATGGGGTTGGGAACTGCTAGGAGGTTGGGGCTGAGGAACTGCTAGGAGGGTTGGGGCTGGGGATGGGGTTGGGAACTGCTAGGAGGGTTGGGGCTGGGGAACTGCTAGGAGAGTTGGGGCTGGGGATGAGGTTGGGGAACTGCTAGGAGGGTTGGGGCTGGGGTTGGGGCTGGGGTACTGCCAGGAGGGCTGGGTCCCAGAGATCAGCAGCATACCACACTGCATCCCACTGCTGGCTTGCTTCTGAAGCTACGCAGGGTTGGTCCTGGTCAGTCCCTGGATGGGAGTCCAGATGCTTCTGGAAGCGGTGTTGTAGGAGGCATCTTTTCCTCTGGTCTATAAAAATATCCCAATGCCCTGGTCAGTGATTGGGGACACTGCCCTGTGTAGGATGTTGTCGTTTGCATGGGATGTTAATGACTCTCTGTGGTCACTAAAGATCCCATGGCACTTACCGTAAGAGTAGGGTTATTAACCCCGGTGTCCTCGATCATTTCCCAATCTGGCGCCTCATACCATCATGGTCACCTAATAATCCCCATCTTCCAATTGGCTCATTCATCCCCTCCTCTCCCCTGTAACTATTCCCCAGGTCGTTGCTGCAAATGAGAACTGCTAGGAGGGTTGGGGCTGGGGATGGGGTTGGAACGTGTTCAGCTTACCGGGGAAAAAGGGTTAAATAACAATACAAAACCTGAGAGAGAGCAAAGCAGGCTGGGAGAGCAGGGATACTGCTATAGGAGGCAGGGGATACTGCTATAGGAGAGCAGGGATACTGCTATAGGAGAGCAGGGGATACTGCTATAGGAGAGCAGGGGATACTGTAGAGGTTAGATAGGGGATACTGTAGAGGTTAGATAGGGGATACTGTAGAGGTTAGATAGGGATACTGTAGAGGTTAGCTAGGGATACTGTAGAGGTTAGCTAGGGGATACTGTAGAGGTTAGATAGGGGATACTGTAGAGGTTAGATAGGGGATACTGTAGAGGTTAGCTAGGGGATACTGTAGAGGTTAGCTAGGGGATACTGTAGAGGTTAGCTAGGGGATACTGTAGAGGTTAGATAGGGGATACTGTAGAGGTTAGATAGGGGATACTGTAGAGGTTAGATAGGGGATACTGTAGAGGTTAGATAGGGGATACTGTAGAGGTTAGATAGGGGATACTGTAGAGGTTAGATAGGGGATACTGTAGAGGTTAGCTAGGGATACTGTAGAGGTTAGATAGGGGATACTGTAGAGGTTAGCTAGGGGATACTGTAGAGGTTAGCTAGGGGATACTGTAGAGGTTAGATAGGGGATACTGTAGAGGTTAGATAGGGGATACTGTAGAGGTTAGATAGGGAATACTGCTATAGGAGGGCTGGGGATACTGTAGAGGTTAGATAGGGGATACTGGAGAGGTTAGATAGGGGATACTGTAGAGGTTAGCTAGGGGATACTGTAGAGGTTAGCTAGGGGATACTGTAGAGGTTAGATAGGGGATACTGTAGAGGTCAGATAGGGGATACTGTAGAGGTTAGATAGGGGATACTGTAGAGGTTAGATAGGGGATACTGTAGAGGTTAGATAGGGGATACTGTAGAGGTTAGCTAGGGGATACTGTAGAGGTTAGATAGGGGATACTGTAGAGGTTAGATAGGGAATACTGCTATAGGAGGGCAGGGGATACTGTAGAGGTTAGATAGGGAATACTGTAGAGGTTAGATAGGGGATACTGCTATAGGAGGGCTGGGGATACTGTAGAGGTTAGATAGGGAATACTGTAGAGGTTAGCTAGGGAATACTGCTATAGGAGGGCTGGGGATACTGTAGAGGTTAGATAGGGGATACTGGAGAGGTTAGATAGGGGATACTGTAGAGGTTAGCTAGGGGATACTGTAGAGGTTAGCTAGGGGATACTGTAGAGGTTAGCTAGGGGATACTGTAGAGGTTAGATAGGGGATACTGTAGAGGTTAGATAGGGGATACTGTAGAGGTTAGATAGGGGATACTGTAGAGGTTAGATAGGGGATACTGTAGAGGTTAGATAGGGGATACTGTAGAGGTTAAATAGGGCATACTGTAGAGGTTAGATAGGGCATACTGTAGAGGTTAGATAGGGAATACTGCTATTGGAGGGCTAGGGATACTGTAGAGGTTAGATAGGGAATACTGTAGAGGTTAGATAGGGGATACTGTAGAGGTTAGATAGGGGATACTGTAGAGGTTAGATAGGGAATACTGTAGAGGTTAGATAGGGGATACTGTAGAGGTTAGATAGGGGATACTGTAGAGGCTAAATGGCGTATATTATTATATTATTATTATAGGGAATACTGTAGAGGTTAGATAGGGGATACTGCTATAGGAGGGCTGGGGATACTGTAGAGGTTAGATAGGGAATACTGCTATAGGAGGGTAGGGGATACTGTAGAGGTTAGATAGGGAATACTGTAGAGGTTAGATAGGGGATACTGCTATAGGAGGGCTGGGGATACTGTAGAGATTAGATAGGGAATACTGTAGAGGTTAGCTAGGAATACTGCTATAGGAGGGCTGGGGATACTGTAGAGGTTAGATAGGGGGATACTGGAGAGGTTAGATAGGGGGATACTGTAGAGGTTAGCTAGGGGATACTGTAGAGGTTAGCTAGGGGATACTGTAGAGGTTAGCTAGGGGATACTGTAGAGGTTAGATAGGGGATACTGTAGAGGTTAGATAGGGGATACTGTAGAGGTTAGATAGGGGATACTGTAGAGGTTAGATAGGGGATACTGTAGAGGTTAGATAGGGGATACTGTAGAGGTTAGCTAGGGGATACTGTAGAGGTTAGATAGGGGATACTGTAGAGGTTAGATAGGGAATACTGCTATAGGAGGGCTGGGGATACTGTAGAGTTTAGATAGGGAATACTGTAGAGGTTAGATAGGGGATACTGTAGAGGTTAGATAGGGGATACTGTAGAGGTTAGATAGGGAATACTGTAGAGGTTAGATAGGGGATACTGTAGAGGTTAGCTTGGGAATACTGCTATAGGAGGGCAGGGGATACTGTAGAGGTTAGCTTGGGAATACTGCTATAGGAGGGCAGGGGATACTGTAGAGGTTAGCTTGGGAATACTGCTATAGGAGGGCTGGGGATACTGTAGATGTTAGTTTGGGAATACTGCTATAGGAGGGCTGGGGATACTGTAGAGGTTAGCTTGGGAATACTGCTATAGGAGGGCAGGGGATACTGTAGAGGTTAGCTTGGGAATACTGCTATAGGAGGGCAGGGGATACTGTAGAGGTTAGCTTGGGAATACTGCTATAGGAGGGCAGGGGATACTGTAGAGGTTAGCTTGGGAATACTGCTATAGGAGGGCTGGGGATACTGTAGATGTTAGCTTGGGAATACTGCTATAGGAGGGCAGGGGATACTGTAGAGGTTAGCTTGGGGATACTGTTGTAGGAGAGCAGGGGATACTGTAGAGGTTAGCTTGGGGATACTGTTGTAGGAGAGCAGGGGATACTGTAGAGGTTAGCTTGGGGATACTGCTATAGGAGGGCTGGGGAGACTGTAGAGGTTAGCTTGGGAATACTGCTATAGGAGGGCTGGGGAGACTGTAGAGGTTAGCTTGGGAATACTGCTATAGGAGGGCAGGGGATACTGTAGAGGTTAGCTTGGGGATACTGTTGTAGGAGAGCAGGGGATACTGTAGAGGTTAGCTTGGGAATACTGCTATAGGAGAGCAGGGGATACTGTAGAGGTTAGCTTGGGGATACTGCTATAGGAGAGCAGGGGATACTGTAGAGGTTAGCTTGGGGATACTGCTATAGGAGAGCAGGGGAGACTGTAGATGTTAGCTTGGGAATACTGCTATAGGAGAGCAGGGGATATTGTAGAGGTTAGCTTGGGGATACTGCTATAGGAGGGCTGGGGATACTGTAGAGGTTAGCTTGGGAATACTGCTATAGGAGGGCAGGGGAGACTGTAGAGGTTAGCTTGGGAATACTGCTATAGGAGAGCAGGGGATACTGTAGAGGTTAGCTTGGGGATACTGCTATCGGAGAGAAGGGAGACTGTAGAGGTTAGCTTGGGAATACTGCTATAGGAGGGCTGGGGAGACTGTAGAGGTTAGCTTGGGAATACTGCTATAGGAGGGCAGGGGATACTGTAGAGGTTAGCTTGGGAATACTGCTATAGGAGGGCAGGGGATACTGTAGAGGTTAGCTTGGGAATACTGCTATAGGAGGGCTGGGGATACTGTAGAGGTTAGCTTGGGGATACTGCTATAGGAGGGCTGGGGATACTGTAGAGGTTAGCTTGGGAATACTGCTGTAGGAGGGCAGGGGATACTGTAGAGGTTAGCTTGGGGATACTGTTGTAGGAGAGCAGGGGATACTGTAGAGGTTAGCTTGGGAATACTGCAATAGGAGAGCAGGGGATACTGTAGAGGTTAGCTTGGGAATACTGTTGTAGGAGGGCAGGGGATACTGTAGAGGTTAGCTTGGGAATACTGTTGTAGGAGAGCAGGGGATACTGTAGAGGTTAGCTTGGGAATACTGCTATAGAAGAGCAGGGGATACTGTAGAGGTTAGCTTGGGAATACTGCTATAGGAGAGCTGGGGAGACTGTAGAGGTTAGCTTGGGAATACTGTTGTAGGAGGGCTGGGGATACTGTAGAGGTTAGCTTGGGGATACTGCTATAGGAGAGCAGGGGATACTGTAGAGGTTAGATAGGGAATACTGTTGTAGGAGAGCAGGGGATACTGTAGAGGTTAGCTTGGGAATACTGTTGTAGGAGGGCTGGGGATACTGTAGAGGTTAGCTTGGGAATACTGCTATAGAAGAGCAGGGGATACTGTAGAGGTTAGCTTGGGAATACTGCTATAGGAGAGCTGGGGAGACTGTAGAGGTTAGCTTGGGAATACTGTTGTAGGAGGGCTGGGGATACTGTAGAGGTTAGCTTGGGGATACTGCTATGGGAGAGCAGGGGATACTGTAGAGATTAGATAGGGAATACTGTTGTAGGAGAGCAGGGGATACTGTAGAGGTTAGATAGGGAATACTGTTTTAGGAGGGCAGGGGATACTGTAGAGGTTAGCTTGGGAATACTGCTATAGGAGGGCTGGGGATACTGTAGAGGTTAGCTTGGGAATACTGTTGTAGGAGGGCTGGGGAGACTGTAGATGTTAGCTTGGGGATACTCCTATAGGAGGGCTGGGGAGACTGTTGATGTTAGCTTGGGGATACTGCTATAGGAGGGCTGGGGAGACAGTAGATGTTAGCTTGGGGAGACTCCTATAGGAGGGCTGGGGAGACAGTAGATATTGCTTTGGGGAGAATATAGATGTTAACTTGGGGTTACTGATATAGGAGAGCTGGGGATACTTCTACTGATGCCACGGCTCCATGACAATTCATGTTGGAACAGAAGAATACTGTGCGGTGAAGGTTACCGCAGACACACACAGCATTCTGCTCTGAGGCTGCTATCACTGGGTCTAGGCCTGCTATCTCTGGGTCTGGGGCTGCTATCTCTTGGTCTGGGTTTGCAATATCTGGGTCTGAGGCCGTTATCTCTGTGTCTGGGGCTGATATCTCTTGGTCTGGGGCTGCTATCTCTGGGTCTGGGGCTGTTATCTCAGTGTCTGGGGCTGTTGTCTCTGGTTCTGGGGCAGATATCTCTGGGGCTGATATCTCTTGGTCTGGGGCTGATATCTCTTGGTCTGGGGCTGTTATCTCTGGGTCTGGGGCTGCTATTGCTATCTCTGGGTCTGGGGATGTTATCTCTGGTTCTGATATATTTTGGTCTGTGGCTGTTATCTCTGTGGCTGATATCTCTTGGCCTGGGGCTGTTATCTCTGGGTCTGGGGCTGTTATCTCTGGGTCTGGGGCTGCTATCTCTAGGTCTGATATCACTTGGTTTGGGGACGTTATCTTTTGGTCTGGGCTGTGATCTCTGGGTCTGGGGCAGCTATCTCTGGGTCTGGGGCTGTTATCTCTTGGTCTGATATCTCTTGGTTTGGGGATGTTATCTTTTGGTCTGGGGCTGTTATCTCTGGGTCTGGGGTGGCTATCTCTGGGTATGGGGCTGTTATCTCTGGGTCTGGGGTGGCTATCTCTGGGTCTGGGGCTGTTATCTCTGGGTCTGGGGCTGTTATCTCTGGGTCTGTGGCTGCTATCTCTGGTTCTGGGGATGTTATCTCTGGTTCTGATATATTTTGGTCAGGGGCTGTTATCTCTGGGGCTGATATCTCTTGGTCTGGGGCTATTATCTCTGGGTCTGGGGCTGTTATCTCTGGGGCTGATATCTCTTAGTCTGGGGCTGTTATCTCTGGGGCTGGGGCTGCTATCTCTGGGTCTGGGGCTGTTATCTCTGTGGCTGTTATATTTGGGTCTGGGGATGTTATCTCTGGTTCTGATATATTTTGGTCTGGGGCTGTTATCTCTGGGGCTGATATCTCTTGGTCTGGGGATGTTATCTCTGGGTCTGGGGCTGCTATCTCTTGGTCTGGGGATTTTATATCTGGGACTGGGGCTGTTATCTCTGGGTCTGATATCTCTTGGTCTGGGGCTGTTATATCTGGGTCTGGGGCTGCTATCTCTGGGTATGGGGATGTTATCTCTGTGTCTGAGGCAACAATAGTGCATACTACTGAAGATGTGCGCTGCACACTGCTATGGGTCCTGCTATTGTGGCCTCCAGGCATTTCTGAGCTCCAATCTGTCACTTCTGGACCAGGAAACAGTAGGCCTCAGAGACAAAGAGTTAGCCTGCCCTGATGAATACACACACACCATTTATATATCAGACTACTACTACTACTGCTACTACAGTCTAGACAGTACAAATATAGCCTAAATATCATTATGATACTACACCCACTACTACTACTAATACTGCTGCTACTACTGCTACTGCTACTACTACTATTACTACTATTACAACTGCTACTACTACTGCTACTACTACTACTGCTACTACTACTGCTACTACTACTACTGCTGCTACTGCTAATACTACTATTACTACTATTACAACTGCTACTACTACTGCTACTATTACTACTGCTACTACTACCTACTACTACTACTGCAGTCCAGACAGTCAAGTATAGCCTAATGGATCAATTTGAGATGCTGATTAGAATACTACTAGGACTAATACTACTACTACTACTACTACTACTACTACTACTACTACTACTACTACTACTACTACTACTACTAGGACTAATACTACTACTGCTACTACTACTACTACTACTAGGACTACTACTACTACTAGGAATACTACTACTACTACTACTACTACTGCAGTCCAGACAGTCAAGTATAGCATAATGGATCCATTTGAGATGCTGATTAGAATTTGCTGCTCTGCCCAATGAGACACAGTCTAGTCAAACGACGAATGACCACTTTGTTTAAAGGGCTTTAGAAAAGACAGAAAAGAGGTTGCATCCCAAATGGGACCCTATTGCCTTCAGATTGTCTCCTGAGTGGTGCGAGGCATTGCTGAGGCATTGCATCTGTGCAATCAGTGTCACTGCAGTACCTTTTTTCGAATCCATCCTGCCCCACATCAAGGCTGTGATTGGGAGTCCCAAAGAGCAGTGCACCATTGGCCCAGTGTCCTCCGGGTTTGGCCGGGGTATGTCGCCATTGTAAATAAGAATTTGTTCTTTATTGACTTGCCTAGTTAAATAAAGATTACATATTATAAACATAAATAAATAAAAGATGGACTCTGGACCCCTATGTTCTCTGGTCAGAATTACTGCACTATAAAATAAATAGGTTGCCAATTGGGAGCTAGCAACAGCGATGAACAGAGCACAACAGATGAGTCATCAGCACAACACCAAAGACTTCTTGAGGATCCCTTTAGGGACATTAAGCTTTGCTTTGCATATTCATAAAAGATATTCACATCACTTTGATCATGTAGTTACACACATAGCAGTCCTCAGGCGAGAATGGACCTAAAGGCTGGAAAAACAGAGGTTCATCCTCACTATCTGGGCTGTCTGCCTACCTAAGGACTGCCAAAGGCTGGAGAGGGTTAATGCCTATCTAGTTATTTGTTGCAAACCTCTGTGTTCTCCTCACAGAAGAATGGAGCTAGGCTCAGGGCTGTAACAGCAGAAATAGATGTGGAGGGGGCTAGGCTCAGGGCTGTAACAGCAGAAAGAGATGTGGAGGGGGCTAGGCTCAGGGCTGTAACAGCAGAAAGAGATGTGGAGGGGGCTAGGCTCAGGGCTGTAACAGCAGAAATAGATGTGGAGGGGGCTAGGCTCAGGGCTGTAACAGCAGAAAGAAATGTGGAGGGGGCTAGGCTCAGGGCTGTAACAGCAGAAAGAGATGTGGAGGGGGCTAGGCTCAGGGCCGTAACAGTAGAAAGAAATGTGGAGGGGGCTAGGCTCAGGGCTGTAACAGTAGAAAGAAATGTGGAGGGGGCTAGGCTCAGGGCTGTAACAGCAGAAATAGATGTGGAGGGGACTAGGCTCAGGGCTGTAACAGTAGAAAGAAATGTGGAGGGGGCTAGGCTCAGGGCTGTAACAGTAGAAAGAAATGTGGAGGGGGCTAGGATCAGGGCTGTAACAGCAGAAAGAAATGTGGAGGGGGCTAGGCTCAGGGCTGTAACAGCAGAAAGAGATGTGGAGGGGGCTAGGCTCAGGGCTGTAACAGCAGAAAGAGATGTGGAGGGGGCTAGGCTCAGGGCTGTAACAGTAGAAAGAGATGTGGAGGGGGCTAGGCTCAGGGCTGTAACAGTAGAAAGAGATGTGGAGGGGGCTAGGCTCAGGGCTGTAACAGCAGAAAGAGATGTGGAGGGGGCTAGGCTCAGGGCTGTAACAGCAGAAAGAGATGTGGAGGGGGCTAGGCTCAGGGCTGTAACAGTAGAAAGAGATGTGGAGGGGGCTAGGCTCAGGGCTGTAACAGCAGAAAGAGATGTGGAGGGGGCTAGGCTCAGGGCTGTAACAGTAGAAAGAGATGTGGAGGGGGCTAGGCTCAGGGCTGTAACAGCAGAAAGAGATGTGGAGGGGGCTAGGCTCAGGGCCGTAACAGCAGAAAGAGATGTGGAGGGGGCTAGGCTCAGGGCCGTAACAGTAGAAAGAGATGTGGAGGGGGCTAGGCTCAGGGCTGTAACAGTAGAAAGAGATGTGGAGGGGGCTAGGCTCAGGGCTGTAACAGTAGAAAGAGATGTGGAGGGGGCTAGGCTCAGGGCCGTAACAGTAGAAAGAGATGTGGAGGGGGCTAGGCTCAGGGCTGTAACAGTAGAAAGAAATGTGGAGGGGCTAGGCTCAGGGCCGTAACAGTAGAAAGAGATGTGGAGGGGCTAGGCTCAGGGCCGTAACAGTAGAAAGAAATGTGGAGGGGCTAGGCTCAGGGCCGTAACAGTAGAAAGAGATGTGGAGGGGGCTAGGCTCAGGGCTGTAACAGTAGAAAGAGATGTGGAGGGGGCTAGGCTCAGGGCTGTAACAGTAGAAAGAGATGTGGAGGGGGCTAGGCTCAGGGCCGTAACAGTAGAAAGAGATGTGGAGGGGGCTAGGCTCAGGGCTGTAACAGTAGAAAGAGATGTGGAGGGGGCTAGGCTCAGGGCTGTAACAGTAGAAAGAGATGTGGAGGGGGCTAGGCTCAGGGCTGTAACAGTAGAAAGAGATGTGGAGGGGGCTAGGCTCAGGGCTGTAACAGTAGAAAGAGATGTGGAGGAGGCTCAGGGCTGTAACAGCAGAAAGAGATGTGGAGGGGCTAGGCTCAGGGCTGTAACAGCAGAAAGAGATGTGGAGGGGGGCTAGGCTCAGGGCTGTAACAGCAGAAAGAGATGTTGAGGGGGCTAGGCTCAGGGCTGTAACAGCAGAAAGAGATGTGGAGGGGCTAGGCTCAGGGCTGTAACAGCAGAAAGAGATGTGGAGGGGCTAGGCTCAGGGCTGTAACAGCAGAAAGAGATGTGGAGGGGGCTAGGCTCAGGGCTGTAACAGCAGAAAGAGATGTGGAGGGGGCTAGGGTCAGGGCTGTAACAGCAGAAAGAGATGTGGAGGGGCTAGGCTCAGGGCTGTAACAGCAGAAAGAGATGTGGAGGGGGCTAGGCTCAGGGCTGTAACAGTAGAAAGAGATGTGGAGGGGGCTAGGCTCAGGGCTGTAACAGTAGAAAGAGATGTGGAGGGGGCTAGGCTCAGGGCTGTAACAGTAGAAAGAGATGTGGAGGGGGCTAGGCTCAGGGCTGTAACAGTAGAAAGAGATGTGGAGGGGGCTAGGCTCAGGGCTGTAACAGTAGAAAGAGATGTGGAGGGGGCTAGGCTCAGGGCTGTAACAGTAGAAAGAGATGTGGAGGGGGCTAGGCTCAGAGCTGTAACAGCAGAACGAGATGTGGAGGGGGCTAGGCTCAGAGCTGTAACAGCAGAACGAGATGTGGAGGGGGCTAGGCTCAGGGCTGTAACAGCAGAAAGAGATGTGGAGGGGGCTAGGCTCAGGGCTGTAACAGCAGAAAGAGATGTGGAGGGGGCTAGGCTCAGGGCTGTAACAGCAGAAAGAGATGTGGAGGGGGCTAGGATCAGGGCTGTAACAGTAGAAAGAGATGTGGAGGGGGCTAGGCTCAGGGCTGTAACAGCAGAAAGAGATGTGGAGGGGGCTAGGCTCAGAGCTGTAACAGCAGAACGAGATGTGGAGGGGGCTAGGCTAATGCAAATACATTTCTTAAACCATGTCGTAACGTCTTAATCAAACCGACTCTATGAAATTACATTTACATTTAAGTCATTTAGCAGACGCTCTTATCCAGAGCGACTTACAAATTGGTGCATACACCTTATGACATCCAGTGGAACAGCCACTTACAATAGTGCATCTAAATCTTTTAGGGGGGTGAGAAGGATTACCTACCCTATCCTAGGTATTCCTTGAAGAGGTGGGGTTTCAGGTGTGAAATATATTCTATATATATATATGTCAATATGCCTTGTATACTGTTGTTCAGGTTAGTTGTTTTAGTTTACAATGGAGCCCCTAGTCCCACTCCTCATACCCCTGATACCTCCTCCCACACATGCGGGGACCTCACCCATTACAACCAGCATGTCCAGAGATACAACCTCTCTTGTCATCACCCAGTGCCGGGGCTTACCTCCGCTGTACCCGCACCCCACCATACCCCTGTCTGCACATTATGCCCTGAATATATTCTACCACGCCCAGAAATCTGCTCCTTTTATTCTCTGTCCCCAACGCTCTAGGCGAGCAGTTTTTATAGCCTTTAGCCGCACCCTCATACTACTCCTCTGTTCTGCGGGTGATGTGGAGGTAAACCCAGGCCCTGCATGTCCCCAGGCACCCTCATTTGTTGACTTCTGTGATCGAAAAAGCCTTGGTTTCATGCATGTAAACATCAGAAGCCTCCTCCCTAAGTTTGTTTTACTCACTGCTTTAGCACACTCTGCTAACCCTGATGTCCTTGCCGTGTCTGAATCCTGGCTCAGGAAGGCCACCAAAAATTCTGCGATTTCCATACCCAACTATAACATTTTCCGTCAAGATAGAACTGCCAAAGGGGGAGGAGTTGCAGTCTACTGCAGAGATAGAGGGGGCCCATACCCAAACAGTTCGAACTACTAATTTTCAAAATGACTCCAGAAATAAGTCTCTCACTGTTGCCGCCTGCTTACCGACCCCCCTCAGCTCCCAGCTGTGCCCTGGACACCATTTGTGAATTGATCGCCCCCATCTAGCTTCAGAGTTTGTTCTGTTAGGTGACCTAAACTGGGATATGCTTAACACTCCGGCAGTCCTACAATCTAAGCTAGATGCCCTCAATCTCACACAAATCATCAAGGAACCCACCAGGTACAACCCTAAATCTGTAAACAAGGGCATCCTCATAGACGTCATCCTGACCAACTGTCCCTCCAAATACACCTCCGCTGTCTTCAACCAGGATCTCAGCGATCACTGCCTCATTGCCTGTATCTGCTACAGTCTGCAGTCAAATGACCACCCCTCATCACTGTCAAACGCTCCCTAAAACACTTCTGCGAGCAGGCCTTTCTAATCGACCTGGCCCGGGTATCCTGGAAGGATATTGACCTCACCCCGTCAGTTGAGGATGCCTGGTCATTCTTTAAAAGTAACTTCCTGACCATTTTAGATAAGCATGCTCCGTTCAAAAAATGCAGACCTAAGAACAGATACAGCCCTTGGTTCACTCCAGACCTGACTGCCCTCGACCAGCACAAAAACATCCTGTGGCGGACAGCAATAGCATTGAATAGTCCCCGCGATATGCAACTGTTCAGGGAAGTCAGGACCCAATACACGCAGTCAGTCAGGAAAGCAAAGGCTAGCTTTTTAAGCAGGAATTTGCTTCCTGTAGCTCTAACTCCAAAAAGTTCTGGGACACTGTAAAGTCCATGGAGAACAAGAGCACCTCCTCCCAGCTGCCCACTGCACTGAGGCTAGGTAACACGGTCACCACCGATAAATCCATGATTATCGAAAACTTCAACAAGCATTTCTCAAGGTACTAAACGATATCATAACCGCCATCGATAAAAGACAGTACTGTGCAGCCGTCTTCATCGACCTTGCCAAGGCCTTCGACTCTGTCAATCACCATATTCTTATTGGCAGACTCAGTAGCCTCGGCTTTTCTGATGACTGCCTTGCCTGGTTCACCAATTACTTTGCAGACAGAGTTCAGTGTGTCATATCGGAGGGCATGCTGTCCGGTCCTCTGGCAGTCTCTATGGGGGTGCCACAGGGTTCAATTCTCGGGCAGACTCTCTTCTCTGTATATATCAATGATGTTGCAATGATCAAATGCATGCTTTTCAACCGTTCGCTGCCTGCACCCGCACACCCAACTAGCATCACCACCCTGGATGGTTCCGACCTAGAATATGTGGACATCTATAAGTACCTAGGTGTCTGGCTAGACTGTAAACTCTCCTTCCAGACTCATATCTAACATCTCCACTCTCAAATCAAATCTAGAGTCGGCTTTCTATTCCGCAATAAAGCCTCCTTCACTCACGCCGCCAAACCTACCCTAGTAAAACTGACTATCCTACCAATCCTCGACTTCGGCGATGTCATCTACAAAATAGCTTCCAATACTCTACTCAGCAAACTGGATGCAGTTTATCACAGTGCCATCCGTTTTGTTACTAAAGCACCTTATACCACCCACCACTGCGACCTGTATGCTCTAGTCGGCTGGCATTCGCTACATATTCGTCGCCAGACCCACTGGCTCCAGGTCATCTACAAGTCCATGCTAGGTAAAGCTCCGCCTTAGCTCGGTTCACTGGTCACGATGGCAACACCCACCCGTAGCACGCGCTCCAGCAGGTGTATCTCACTGATCATCCCTAAAGCCAACACCTCATTTGGCCGCCTTTCGTTCCAGGTCTCTGCTGCCTGTGACTGGAACGAATTGCAAAAATCGCTGAAGTTGGAGACTTATCTCCCTCACCAACTTCAAACATCTGCTATCTGAGCAGCTAACCGATCGCTGCAGCTGTACATAGTCTATCGGTAAATAGCCCACCCAATTTTACCTACCTCATCCCCATACTGTTTATATTGATTTACTTTTCTACTCTTTTGCACACCAGTATCTCTACCTGTACATGACCATCTGATCATTTATCACTCCAGTGTTAATCTGCAAAATTGTAATTATTCGCCTACCTCCTCATGCCTTTTGCACACAATGTATATAGACTCCCCTTTTTTTCTACTGTGTTATTGACCTGTTAATTGTTTACTCCATGTGTAACTCTGTGTTGTCTGTTCACACTGCTATGCTTTATCTTAGCCAGGTCGCAGTTGCAAATGAGAACTTGTTCTCAACTAGCCTACCTGGTTAAATAAAGGTGAAATAAAAAATAAAATAAAATATATGCACTTATGGACAGTTATTTATTTTACTAGAAAGCTTTATAAAGCTTACAATGCACCATGGCAGGTGGAAACATTTTAAGGATTAACTTTGTAAACACAAAACACAATCTGTAAAAACACAGCATGATGCTACTGTAACAGTCACAAAGTACATTCTACTACAAACAACAAAGAATAGAAACATCTAGACAAACAACACGCAGATCTATAAAGACTGGCTGCCCCCCACATAACCACACCCACATCGATAAATACTGGCTGCCCCCCACATAACCACACCCACATATATAAATACTGGCTGCCCCCACATAACCACACCCACATATATAAAGATTGGCTGCCCCCACATAACCACACCCACATCTATAAAGACTGGCTGCCCCCACATAACCACACCCACATATATAAAGATTGGCTGCCCCCCACATAACCACACCCACATCTATAAAGACTGGCTGCCCCCACATAACCACACCCACATCTATAAAGACTGGCTGCCCCCCACATAACCACACCCACATCGATAAATACTGGCTGCCCCCCACATAACCACACCCACATCTATAAAGACTGGCTGCCCCCCACATAACCACACCCACATCTATAAATACTGGCTTCCCCCCACATAACCACACCCACATCTATAAAGACTGGCTGCCCCCCACATAACCACACCCACATCGATAAATACTGGCTGCCCCCCACATAACCACACCCACATCTATAAAGACTGGCTGCCCCCACATAACCACACCCACATCTATAAATACTGGCTGCCCCCCACATAACCACACCCACATCTATAAATACTGGCTGCCCCCCACATAACCACACCCACATATATAAAGACTGGCTGCCCCCCACATAACCACACCCACATCTATAAAGACTGGCTGCCCCCACATAACCACACCCACATCTATAAATACTGGCTGCCCCCCACATAACCACACCCACATCTATAAATACTGGCTGCCCCCCACATAACCACACCCACATATATAAAGATTGGCTGCCCCCCACATAACCAAACCCTCACACCCTCACACCCTCAAAACCTCACACCCTGACACCCTCACTCCCTCACTCACACCTTTAAAACCTCACACCCTCGCTCCCTCTCTCACACCCACATACCCTCAAAACCTCATACCCTCACTCCCTCGCTCACACCCTCACACCCTCACTCCCTCTCTAACACCCACATACCCTTAAAACCTCACACCCTCAAAACCTCACACCCTCAAAACCTCAAACCCTCACAGCAGCTGCTTCCAATGTCTAGAGAAAGCCTAACTCAGATGAGGATCTGTAAGAAGAGATAACATCTGCTAAACAAATGTGTGGGTCGTCAGACAGCAGAGATAAAACCTAATGAACAAACGTGTGGGTCGTCAGACAGCAGAGATAAAACCTAATGAACAAACGTGTGGGTCGTCAGACAGCAGAGATAAAACCTAATGAACAAACGTGTGGGTCGTCAGACAGCAGAGATAAAACCTAATGAACAAACGTGTGGGTCGTCAGACAGCAGAGATAAAACCTAATGAACAAACGTGTGGGTCGTCAGACAGCAGAGATAAAACCTAATGAACAAACGTGTGGGTCGTCAGACAGCAGAGATAAAACCTAATGAACAAACGTGTGGGTCGTCAGACAGCAGAGATAAAGGATAAACAGTTATAGTTCAGCCTCTACTCCATTAAGTCCCTCTACTCCATTCAGTCCCTCTACTCCATTCAGTCCCTCTACTCCATTCAGTCCCTCTACTCCATTCAGTCCCTCTACTCCATTCAGTCCCTCTACTCCATTCAGTCCCTCTACTCCATTCTCAGCCTGTGATGAGTAGAGAGAGGAGAGAACCTGTTCCTCAGTCTGTGATCAGCAGAGAGGAGAGAACCTGTTCCTCAGTCTGTGATCAGCAGAGAGGAGAGAACCTGTTCCTCAGCCTGTGATCAGCAGAGAGGAGAGAACCTGTTCCTCAGTCTGTGATCAGTAGAGAGGAGAGAACCTGTTCCTCAGCCTGTGATCAGCAGAGAGGAGAGAACCTGTTCCTCAGCCTGTGATCAGTAGAGAGGAGAGAACCTGTTCCTCAGTCTGTGATCAGTAGAGAGGAGAGAACCTGTTCCTCAGTCTGTGATCAGTAGAGAGGAGAGAACCTGTTCCTCAGTCTGTGATCAGTAGAGAGGAGAGAACCTGTTCCTCAGCCTGTGATCAGTAGAGAGGAGAGAACCTGTTCCTCAGTCTGTGATCAGTAGAGAGGAGAGAACCTGTTCCTCAGTCTGTGATCAGTAGAGAGGAGAGAACCTGTTCCTCAGCCTGTGATCAGTAGAGAGGAGAGAACCTGTTCCTCAGTCTGTGATCAGTAGAGAGGAGAGAACCTGTTCCTCAGCCTGTGATCAGTAGAAAGGAGAGAACCTGTTCCTCAGCCTGTGGACCTGTACCCTCTGTCTGACCTCTGTCTGACCTCTGTATTTTCTAATTTCTTCTCTCATTTCTACTCTTATGTCTGACTTCCCTGACCTCTGTCTAACCTCTGTCTGACCTCTGTCTGACCAACTGCACCAGCTTCCAAGATTTAGAGATCTCAGACATTGGGAAGTGTAAGAAGATCATTTAACTTTCTTAACAAGCGTGTGGGTTGTGAAGAGAGAGAGAACAGAGCGCCAGTTCCTTTATCCTCTCTGTTCTGTACTCACAGCCTTGCATCGCCAGCTTCCAAACTGTAGTATGTTCAAATCAAATCAAATATTATTTTTCACAAGCGCAGAATACAACAAGTATGAAATGCTTACTGAAAAGCCCATAACCAACAATGCAGTTAAAGAAAGAATTTACAAAATATAATGTTAATAAATAAAAAGTTAAAAACTAGAGAGTCAATGTGGAGGCTATATACAGGGGGTACCGGTACAGAGTCAATGTGGAGGCTATATACAGGGGGGTACCGGTACAGAGTCAGTGTGGAGGCTATATACAGGGTATTATGGTACAGAGTCAATGTGGAGGCTATATACAGGGGGTACCAGTACAGAGTCAATGTGGAGGCTATATACAGGGGTACCGGTACAGAGTCAATGTGGAGGCTGTATACAGGGTATTATGGTACAGAGTCAATGTGGAGGCTATATACAGGGGTACCAGTACAGAGTCAATGTGGAGGCTATATACAGGGTATTACGGTACAGAGTCAATGTGGAGGCTATATACAGGGGTACCGGTACAGAGTCAATGTGGAGGCTGTATACAGGGGGTACCGGTACAGAGTCAATGTGGAGGCTATATACAGGGGTACCGGTACAGAGTCAATGTGGAGGCTATATACAGGGGGGTACCGGTACAGAGTCAATGTGGAGGCTATATACAGGGGGTACCGGTACAGAGTCAGTGTGGAGGCTATATACAGGGGGTACTGGTACAGAGTCAATGTGGAGGCTATATACAGGGTATTACGGTACAGAGTCAATGTGGAGGCTATATACAGGAGGTACCAGTACAGAGTCAGTGTGGAGGCTATATACAGGGGGTACCGGTACAGAGTCAGTGTGGAGGCTATATACAGGGGGTACCGGTACAGAGTCCATGTGGAGGCTATATACAGGGGGTATTGGTACAGAGTCAATGTGGAGGCTATATACAGGGGGTACCGGTACAGAGTCAGTGTGGAGGTACCGTAATGTACCGTAATACCCTGTATATAGCCTCCACATTGACTCTGTACCATAACACCCTGTGTATAGCCTCCACATTGACTCTGTACCATAACACCCTGTATATAGCCTCCACATTGACTCTGTACCGTAATACCCTGTATATAGCCTCCACATTGACTCTGTACCGTAATATCCTGTATATAGCCTCCACATTGACTCTGTACCGTAATATCCTGTATATAGCCTCCACATTGACTCTGTACCGTAACACCCTGTATATAGCCTCCACATTGACTCTGTACCGTAATACCCTGTATATAGCCTCCACATTGACTCTGTACCGTAACACCCTGTATATAGCCTCCACATTGACTCTGTACCGTAATACCCTGTATATAGCCTCCACATTGACTCTGTACCGGTACCCCCTGTATATAGCCTCCACATTGACTCTGTACCGGTACCCCCTGTATAAAGCCTCCACATTGACTCTGTACCGTAACACCCTGTATAAAGCCTCCACATTGACTCTGTACCGTAACACCCTGTATATAGCCTCCACATTGACTCTGTACCGTAACACCCTGTATATAGCCTCCACATTGACTCTGTACCGTAACACCCTGTATATAGCCTCCACATTGACTCTGTACCGTAACACCCTGTATATAGCCTCCACATTGACTCTGTACCGTAACACCCTGTATATAGCCTCCACATTGACTCTGTACCGTAACACCCTGTATATAGCCTCCACATTGACTCTGTACCGTAACACCCTGTATATAGCCTCCACATTGACTCTGTACCGTAACACCCTGTATATAGCCTCCACATTGACTCTGTACCGGTACCCCCTGTATATAGCCTCCACATTGACTCTGTACCATAACCCCCTGTATATAGCCTCCACATTGACTCTGTACCGTAACACCCTGTATATAGCCTCCACATTGACTCTGTACCATAACACCCTGTATATAGCCTCCACATTGACTCTGTACCGTAACACCCTGTATATAGCCTCCACATTGACTCTGTACCGTAACACCCTGTATATAGCCTCCACATTGACTCTGTACCGTAACACCCTGTATATAGCCTCCACATTGACTCTGTACCGTAACACCCTGTATATAGCCTCCACATTGACTCTGTACCGTAACACCCTGTATATAGCCTCCACATTGACTCTGTACCGTAACACCCTGTATATAGCCTCCACATTGACTCTGTACCGTAACACCCTGTATATAGCCTCCACATTGACTCTGTACCATAACACCCTGTATATAGCCTCCACATTGACTCTGTACCGTAACACCCTGTATATAGCCACAACTACAGCCCTATCATTGTTAATGGGGGCCTGTTCGGCCCTCCTTTTCCTATAGTCCACGATAAGCTCCTTTGTCTTGCTCACATTGAGGGAGAGGTTGTTGTCCTGGCTCAATACTACCAGGTCTCTGACCTCCTCCCTATAGTCTGTGTCATCATTGTCGATGATCAGGCCTACCACTGTTGTGTCGTCATCAGACTTAATGATGTTGTTGGAGTAATGCTTGGTCACGCAGTCGTGGGTGAACAGGGAATACAGGAAGGGACTAAGCAGTGTGGAAGCTCAGCATGGCAGATATGTTGTTACCTACCCGTACCACCTGGGGGCGGCCCGTCAGGAAGTCCAGGATCCAGTTGCAGAGGGAGGTGTTTAGTCCAAGGGTCCTTAGCTTAGTGATGAGCTTTGTGGGTACTATGGTGTTGAACGCTGAGCTGTAAATAATGATTAGTATTCTCACGTAGGGATGTTCCTTTTGTCCAGGTGGGAAATGGCAGTGCGGAGTGCAATTGAGATTGCATAATCTGTGGATCTGTTGAGGCAGTATGCAAATTGGAGTGGGTCTAAGGTTTTTGGGATGATGTTGGTGATCTGAGCCATGACCAGCCTTTCAAAGCACTTCATCGGTACCGACATGAGTTTTAGGGGGTGGATGTTATTTAGGCAGGTTAGGGTGGGGATCATCGATCAGCTCTCTCTCTGATCACACCCCCTCTCTCTCGCCTTCTCTCTCTGATCACTTCCCCATTTCTCTCTCCCCTCTCTCAATTCAATTTAATTCAAATGGCTTTATTGGCATGTAAAACATATGTTTACATTGCCATAGCAAGTGAAAAAGATAATAAAGAAAAGTGAAATAAACAATAAAATTAAGAGTAAATCAAGTATAAATCAATAAAGTTGTAAATCATGCAGCACCTTATGTCACGATCGCAGATTTTAGAGAAACAATAAATGTCGGTACATAAAAGTGTCTTATATCGGCTGAAAGCTTAAATTCTTGTTAATATAACTGCACTGGTATTACTGTGAAAACATGCCATGCTGTTGTTTGGGGAGAGCTCTTAACAACAAAACACATTTTTCACCGCTAGCGGTTTGATAAATTCACCTCTGAAGGTGAAATGTGTACATACATTCTGAAATCTTGCTCTGATTTATCATCCAAAGGGTCCCAGAGATAACATGAAGCCTTGATTTGATAGATAAAATCATTTTTCATATCATTAAAAGGTCCACATAGCATGCACAATCGATTTTGTATTTCCACTCATTCAATTTGCAAAGAAAGGAATCTGTGAAAATCTAACCCTCAACGTTGTTTCAAACAGTCAAATCACGTTCATATGTATTCCTCAGAGCTCCTAGAGTCTAACCAGACTTCACTATATCATTAGAGGTGTAGTATATCCTATAGGACACCATATCAGAGACCCTAGAGTCTAACCAGACTTCACTATATCATTAGGGGTGTAGTATATCCCATAGGACACCATATCAGAGATCCTAGAAGGTAACCAGACTTCACTATATCATTAGGGGTGTAGTATATCCTATAGGACACCATATCAGAGATCCTAGTAGGTAACCAGACTTCACTATATCATTAGGGGTGTAGTATATCCTATAGGACACCATATCAGAGCTCCTAGAGTCTAACCAGACTTCACTATATCATTAGGAGTGTAGTATATCCTATAGGACACCATATCAGAGCTCCTAGAGTCTAACCAGACTTCACTATATCATTATCATTAGGGGTGTAGTATATCCTATAGGACACCATATCAGAGCTCCTAGAGTCTAACCAGACTTCACTATATCATTAGGGGTGTAGTATATCCTATAGGACACCATATCAGAGCTCCTAGAGTTTAACCAGACTTCACTATATCATTAGGAGTGTAGTATATCCCATAGGACACCATATCAGAGATCCTAGAAGGTAACCAGACTTCACTATATCATTAGGGGTGTAGTATATCCTATAGGACACCATATCAGAGATCCTAGAACGTAACCAGACTTCACTATATCATTAGAGGTGTAGTATATCCTATAGGACACCATATCAGAGATCCTAGAACATAACCAGACTTCACTATATCATTAGAGGTGTAGTATATCCTATAGGACACCATATCAGAGACCCTAGAACGTAACCAGACTTCACTATATCATTAGAGGTGTAGTATATCCTATAGGACACCATATTTGGTCAGAGAGCGACGCCTTCATGGCACGCCGATGACGCTGGCTGTGTTCACTTGATCGACTCTGACTTTGTCAAATAAGCACCAAATGCGGTCAAACAAAGCTAGCCAGATAGCAAATGAGCTGTGCTTTATGGGAGTACCCGGAAACCCTGTATCTGTCACAAAGGGTAGCTGCTAACCTTGTGCAACAGCAAGCCTTTTGGACAACAATTTTAAGAATATAGTTGTAGTTATGAAGTTATCTAATACTGGAAAAGCTAAATAAAAAAAGCTATAAGTCCAAGTATACAGATTTAACGATATTCTTGCAGAGAAATGTAATGTAATGTAAATGTCTGCTTC
Source organism: Oncorhynchus keta (assembly GCF_023373465.1). Classification (NCBI taxonomy): domain Eukaryota; kingdom Metazoa; phylum Chordata; class Actinopteri; order Salmoniformes; family Salmonidae; genus Oncorhynchus; species Oncorhynchus keta. Next base: position 47,401 of record NW_026279655.1, read on the forward strand.
ACGATTTGCCCAAATGTACCTGGGTGACTTCACACTAAATGTCATGTAGTTTGCTCATACTTCAAGTTATCCATCTGAAACTTTGCACATACTCTGCTGCCATCTTGTGGACCACATCGGAATTACAACCAGAGTGACGGCTAGAAGTGGGACGTTTCTGTTTCATTTCAAAGAAAGTGTTAGAAAAAAAGTTTTTTTTCTTTGTATTTTCTTCTACCAGATCTATTGTGTTATATTCTCCTACATTCAATTCACATTTCCACAAACTTCAGTGTTTCCTTTCAAATGGTACCAAGACGAATACATTTCACGCTACTGCTACTTTCTGTTCATCAAATATGCATAGTCACTTTAACCACATCTACATGTACATACTACCTCAATCAGCCTGACCAACCGGTGCTTGTATATAGCCTCGCTACTGTATATAGCCTCTCTACTGTATATAGCCTCGCTACTGTTATTTTTCATTGTCTTTTTACTGATGTTTTTATTTCCTTACTTACCTTTTGTTCACATAATACCTTTTTTGCACTGTTGGTTTAGAGCCTGTAAGTAAGCATTTCACTGGAAGGTCTACACCTGTTGTATTTGGCGCATGTGACAATAATAATATGCATATCTTTGCTTCAGGTCCTGAGATACAGGCAGTTAGATTTGGGTATGTCATTTAGGCGAAATTTGAAAAAAAGGGGGCTATACCTAAGAAGTGTCTTTAATGGTTTGCAAATAGTTAAAGTACAAAAGGCAAAATAAAAAGATACGGGTTGTATTTACAATGGTGTTTGTTCTTCACTGGTTGCCCTTTTCTTGTGGCAGCCGGTCACACATCTTGCTGCTGTGATGGAACACTGTGGTATTTAAACCCATAGATATGGGAGTTTATCAGAATGTGATTTGTTTTCGACCTCTTTGTGGGTCTGTGTAATCTGAGGGAAATATGTGTCTCTAATATCCTCATACATTTGGCAGGGGGTTTGGATCTTTCTCAATAGCAAGGCTATGCTCTCTGAGTCTGTACATAGTCAAAGCTTTCCTTCATTTTCGGTCAGTCACAGTGTTCAGGTGTTCTGCTGTTTAGGGCCAAAAAGCATTTCTAGTTTGCTCATTTTTGTCGTTCATTCTTTCCAGGTAATTATCGTTTTGTTTTCTCATGATTTAGTTGGGTCTGATTGTGTTGCTGACCTGGGGCTCTGTGGAGTTTGCTTAGGGGACTCTTCTCCAGGTTCATCTCTCTGTAGGTGATGGCTTTGTTCTGGTAAGTTTGGGAATCGCTTCCTTTTAGGTGGTTCTAGAATTTAAAGCCTCTTTTTCTGGATTTTGATCATTAGTGGGTATCGGCCTAATTCTCCTCTGCGTGTATTATTTGGTGTTTTACTTTGTACACATACAATATTTTTTCAGAATTCTGCATTTGGAGTTGGTCCCATTTAGTGAAGTCTTGGTTGGTGAGCAGGACTCCAGACCTCACAACCACAAAGGTGAGCGGGACTCCAGACCTCACAACCATAAAGGTGAGGGGACTCCAGACCTCACAACCATAAAGGTGAGCGGACCCCAGACCTCACAACCATAAAGGTGAGCGGACTCCAGACCTCACAACCATAAAGGTGAGCGGACTCCAGACCTCACAACCATAAAGGTGAGCGGACTCCAGACCTCACAACCATAAAGGTGAGCGGACTCCAGACCTCACAACCACAAAGGTGAGCAGGACTCCAGACCTCACAACCATAAAGGTGAGCGGACCCCAGACCTCACAACCATAAAGGTGAGCGGACTCCAGACCTCACAACCATAAAGGTGAGGGGACTCCAGACCTCACAACCATAAAGGTGAGCGGACTCCAGACCTCACAACCACAAAGGTGAGCGGACTCCAGACCTCACAACCATAAAGGTGAGCGGACTCCAGACCTCACAACCATAAAGGTGAGTGGGACTCCAGACCTCACAACCATAAAGGTGAGCGGGACTCCAGACCTCACAACCATAAAGGTGAGCGGACTCCAGACCTCACCACCATAAAGGTGAGCGGGACTCCAGACCTCACAACCATAAAGGTGAGCGGACTCCAGACCTCACAACCATAAAGGTGAGCGGGACTCCAGACCTCACAACCATAAAGGTGAGTGGGACTCCAGACCTCACAACCATAAAGGTGAGTGGGACTCCAGACCTCACAACCATAAAGGTGAGCGGACTCCAGACCTCACAACCACAAAGGTGAGCGGGACTCCAGACCTTACAACCATAAAGGTGAGCGGACTCCAGACCTAACAACCATAAAGGTGAGCGGACTCCAGACCTCACAACCATAAAGGTGAGCGGACTCCAGACCTCAGAACCATAAAGGTGAGGGGACTCCAGACCTCACAACCATAAAGGTGAGGGGACTCCAGACCTCACAACCATAAAGGTGAGCGGACCCCAGACCACCATAAAGGTGAGCGGACTCCAGACCTCACAACCTTAAAGGTGAGCGGGACTCCAGACCTTACAACCATAAAGGTGAGGGGACTCCAGACCTCACAACCATAAAGGTGAGGGGACTCCAGACCTCACAACCATAAAGGTGAGGGGACTCCAGACCTCACAACCATAAAGGTGAGCAGGACTCCAGACCTCACAACCATAAAGGTGAGCGGACCCCAGACCTCACAACCATAAAGGTGAGCAGGACTCCAGACCTCACAACCATAAAGGTGAGCGGACCCCAGACCACCATAAAGGTGAGCGGGACTCCAGACCTCACAACCATAAAGGTGAGCGGGACTCCAGACCTCACAACCATAAAGGTGAGCAGGACTCCAGACCTCACAACCATAAAGGTGAAGGGACTCCAGACCTCACAACCATAAAGGTGAGCAGGACTCCAGACCTCACAACCATAAAGGTGAGCGGACTCCAGACCTCACAACCATAAAGGTGAGCGGACTCCAGACCTCACCACCATAAAGGTGAGCGGACTCCAGACCTCAGAACCATAAAGGTGAGCGGACCCCAGACCTCACAACCATAAAGGTGAGCGGACTCCAGACCTCACAACCATAAAGGTGAGCGGGACTCCAGACCTCACAACCATAAAGGTGAGCGGACCCCAGACCTCACAACCATAAAGGTGAGCGGACCCCAGACCACCATAAAGGTGAGCGGGACTCCAGACCTCACAACCATAAAGGTGAGCAGGACTCCAGACCACCATAAAGGTGAGCGGACCCCAGACCTCACCACCATAAAGGTGAGCGGACTCCAGACCTCACAACCATAAAGGTGAGCAGGACTCCAGACCTCACAACCATAAAGGTGAGCGGACCCCAGACCTCACAACCATAAAGGTGAGGGGACTCCAGACCTCACAACCATAAAGGTGAGCAGGACTCCAGACCTCACAACCATAAAGGTGAGCGGACCCCAGACCACCATAAAGGTGAGCGGACTCCAGACCTCACTACCATAAAGGTGAGCGGACTCCAGACCTCACAACCATAAAGGTGAGCGGACCCCAGACCTCACCACCATAAAGGTGAGCGGACTCCAGACCTCACAACCATAAAGGTGAGCGGACTCCAGACCTCACAACCATAAAGGTGAGCAGGACTCCAGACCTCACAACCATAAAGGTGAGCGGACTCCAGACCTCACAACCATAAAGGTGAGCGGGACTCCAGACCTCACAACCATAAAGGTGAGCAGGACTCCAGACCTCACAACCATAAAGGTGAGCAGGACTCCAGACCTCACAACCATAAAGGTGAGCGGACTCCAGACCTCACAACCATAAAGGTGAGCGGACCCCAGACCACCATAAAGGTGAGCGGACTCCAGACCTCACAACCATAAAGGTGAGGGGACTCCAGACCTCACAACCATAAAGGTGAGCGGACCCCAGACCACCATAAAGGTGAGCGGACTCCAGACCTCACAACCATAAAGGTGAGGGGACTCCAGACCTCACAACCATAAAGGTGAGCGGACTCCAGACCTCACAACCATAAAGGTGAGCGGACTCCAGACCTCACAACCATAAAGGTGAGCGGACTCCAGACCTCACAACCATAAAGGTGAGCGGACTCCAGACCTCACAACCATAAAGGTGAGCGGACTCCAGACCTCACAACCATAAAGGTGAGCGGACTCCAGACCTCACAACCATAAAGGTGAGCGGACCCCAGACCACCATAAAGGTGAGCAGGACTCCAGACCTCACAACCATAAAGGTGAGGGGACTCCAGACCTCACAACCATAAAGGTGAAGGGACTCCAGACCTCACAACCATAAAGGTGAGCGGGACTCCAGACCTCACGACCATAAAGGTGAGCAGGACTCCAGACCTCACAACCATAAAGGTCAGCAGGACTCCAGACCTCACAACCATAAAGGTGAGCGGACTCCAGACCTCACAACCATAAAGGTGAGCGGACTCCAGACCTCACCACCATAAAGGTGAGCGGACTCCAGACCTCACAACCATAAAGGTGAGCGGACTCCAGACCTCACAACCATAAAGGTGAGCGGACCCCAGACCTCACAACCATAAAGGTGAGCGGGACTCCAGACCTCACAACCATAAAGGTGAGCGGGACTCCAGACCTCACAACCATAAAGGTGAGCGGGACTCCAGACCTCACAACCATAAAGGTGAGCGGACTCCAGACCTCACAACCATAAAGGTGAGCGGGACTCCAGACCTCACAACCATAAAGGTGAGCGGGACTCCAGACCTCACAACCATAAAGGTGAGCGGGACTCCAGACCTCACAACCATAAAGGTGAGCGGACCCCAGACCTCACAACCATAAAGGTGAGCGGACCCCAGACCTCACAACCATAAAGGTGAGCAGGACTCCAGACCTCACAACCATAAAGGTGAGGGGACTCCAGACCTCACAACCATAAAGGTGAGGGGACTCCAGACCTCACAACCATAAAGGTGAGCGGGACTCCAGACCTCACAACCATAAAGGTGAGCGGACCCCAGACCTCACAACCATAAAGGTGAGCAGGACTCCAGACCTCACAACCATAAAGGTGAGCAGGACTCCAGACCTCACAACCATAAAGGTGAGCGGACTCCAGACCTCACCACCATAAAGGTGAGCAGGACTCCAGACCTCACAACCATAAAGGTCAGCAGGACTCCAGACCTCACAACCATAAAGGTGAGCGGACTCCAGACCTCACCACCATAAAGGTGAGCAGGACTCCAGACCTCACAACCATAAAGGTCAGCAGGACTCCAGACCTCACAACCATAAAGGTGAGCGGACTCCAGACCTCACCACCATAAAGGTGAGCGGGACTCCAGACCTCACAACCATAAAGGTGAGCGGACCCCAGACCTCACAACCATAAAGGTCAGCAGGACTCCAGACCTCACAACCATAAAGGTGAGCGGACTCCAGACCTCACAACCATAAAGGTGAGCGGACCCCAGACCTCACAACCATAAAGGTGAGCAGGACTCCAGACCTCACAACCATAAAGGTGAGCAGGACTCCAGACCTCACAACCATAAAGGTGAGCGGACTCCAGACCTCACAACCATAAAGGTGAGCGGACCCCAGACCTCACAACCATAAAGGTGAGCGGACCCCAGACCTCACAACCATAAAGGTGAGCGGACTCCAGACCTCACAACCATAAAGGTGAGGGGACTCCAGACCTCACAACCATAAAGGTGAGCGGACTCCAGACCTCACAACCATAAAGGTGAGCAGGACTCCAGACCTCACAACCATAAAGGTGAGCGGACTCCAGACCTCACAACCATAAAGGTGAGCGGACCCCAGACCTCACAACCATAAAGGTGAGCGGACCCCAGACCTCACAACCATAAAGGTGAGCAGACTCCAGACCTCACAACCATAAAGGTGAGGGGACCCCAGACCTCACCACCATAAAGGTGAGCGGGACTCCAGACCTCACAACCATAAAGGTGAGCAGGACTCCAGACCTCACAACCATAAAGGTGAGCGGACTCCAGACCTCACAACCACAAAGGTGAGCGGACTCCAGACCTCACCACCATAAAGGTGAGCGGGACTCCAGACCTCACAACCATAAAGGTGAGCGGACCCCAGACCACCATAAAGGTGAGCGGGACTCCAGACCTCACAACCACAAAGGTGAGCGGACTCCAGACCTCACAACCATAAAGGTGAGCGGGACTCCAGACCTCACAACCATAAAGGTGAGCGGACTCCAGACCTCACAACCATAAAGGTGAGCGGACTCCAGACCTCACAACCATAAAGGTGAGCGGACTCCAGACCTCACAACCATAAAGGTGAGCAGGACTCCAGACCTCACAACCATAAAGGTGAGGGGACTCCAGACCTCACAACCATAAAGGTGAGCGGGACTCCAGACCTCACAACCATAAAGGTGAGCGGACCCCAGACCTCACAACCATAAAGGTGAGCAGGACTCCAGACCTCACAACCATAAAGGTGAGCAGGACTCCAGACCTCACAACCATAAAGGTGAGCGGACTCCAGACCTCACCACCATAAAGGTGAGCAGGACTCCAGACCTCACAACCATAAAGGTCAGCAGGACTCCAGACCTCACAACCATAAAGGTGAGCGGACTCCAGACCTCACCACCATAAAGGTGAGCAGGACTCCAGACCTCACAACCATAAAGGTCAGCAGGACTCCAGACCTCACAACCATAAAGGTGAGCGGACTCCAGACCTCACCACCATAAAGGTGAGCGGGACTCCAGACCTCACAACCATAAAGGTGAGCGGACCCCAGACCTCACAACCATAAAGGTCAGCAGGACTCCAGACCTCACAACCATAAAGGTGAGCGGACTCCAGACCTCACAACCATAAAGGTGAGCGGACCCCAGACCTCACAACCATAAAGGTGAGCAGGACTCCAGACCTCACAACCATAAAGGTGAGCAGGACTCCAGACCTCACAACCATAAAGGTGAGCGGACTCCAGACCTCACAACCATAAAGGTGAGCGGACCCCAGACCTCACAACCATAAAGGTGAGCGGACCCCAGACCTCACAACCATAAAGGTGAGCGGACTCCAGACCTCACAACCATAAAGGTGAGGGGACTCCAGACCTCACAACCATAAAGGTGAGCGGACTCCAGACCTCACAACCATAAAGGTGAGCAGGACTCCAGACCTCACAACCATAAAGGTGAGCGGACTCCAGACCTCACAACCATAAAGGTGAGCGGACCCCAGACCTCACAACCATAAAGGTGAGCGGACCCCAGACCTCACAACCATAAAGGTGAGCAGACTCCAGACCTCACAACCATAAAGGTGAGGGGACCCCAGACCTCACAACCATAAAGGTGAGCAGGACTCCAGACCTCACAACCATAAAGGTGAGCGGACTCCAGACCTCACAACCACAAAGGTGAGCGGACTCCAGACCTCACCACCATAAAGGTGAGCGGGACTCCAGACCTCACAACCATAAAGGTGAGCGGACCCCAGACCACCATAAAGGTGAGCGGGACTCCAGACCTCACAACCACAAAGGTGAGCGGACTCCAGACCTCACAACCATAAAGGTGAGCGGGACTCCAGACCTCACAACCACAAAGGTGAGCGGACTCCAGACCTCACAACCATAAAGGTGAGCGGGACTCCAGACCTCACAACCATAAAGGTGAGCGGACTCCAGACCTCACAACCATAAAGGTGAGCGGACTCCAGACCTCACAACCATAAAGGTGAGCGGACTCCAGACCTCACAACCACAAAGGGCAATGGGTACTATAACCGATTCAAGTATTTGTAGCCAGATCCTAATTGGTATGTCAAATTTTATGTTCCTTTTTGATGGCATAGAAGGATCTTCTTGCCTTGTCCCTCAGATCGTTCACAGCTTTGTGGAAGTTACCTGTGTCGCTGATGTTTAGGCCGTTTAGGTAATTCCTAACTCCATCACCCCATCTCTCTGCCCATCTCTTTGATCATTCCTAACTCCGTCACCCCATCTCTCTGATCACTCCTAACTCCATCACCCCATCTCTTTCCCCATCTCTCTGATCACTCCTAACTCCATCACCCCATCTCTCTCCCCATCTCTCTGATCACTCCTAACTCCGTCACCCCATCTCTCTCCCCATCTCTCTGATCACTCCTAACTCCGTCACCCCATCTCTCTCCCCATCTCTCTGATCACTCCTAACTCCGTCACCCCATCTCTCTCCCCATCTCTCTGATCACTCCTAACTCCGCCACCCCATCTCTCTCCCCATCTCTCTGATCACTCCTAACTCCGTCACCCCATCTCTCTCCCCATCTCTCTGATCACTCCTAACTCCGTCACCCCATCTCTCTGATCACTCCTTACTCAGTCACCCATCTCTCTGATCACTCCTAACTCCATCACCCCATCTCTCTCCCCATCTCTCTGATCACTCCTAACTCCATCACCCCATCTCTCTCCCCATCTCTCTGATCACTCCTAACTCCGTCACCCCATCTCTCTCCCAATCTCTCTGATCACTCCTAACTCCGTCACCCCATCTCTCTCCCCATCTCTCTGATCACTCCTTACTCAGTCACCCATCTCTCTGATCACTCCTAACTCCGTCACCCCATCTCTCTCCCCATCTCTCTGATCACTCCTAACTCCGTCACCCCATCTCTCTCCCCATCTCTCTGATCACTCCTTACTCAGTCACCCATCTCTCTGATCACTCCTAACTCCATCACCCCATCTCTCTCCCCATCTCTCTGATCACTCCTAACTCCGTCAGCCCTCCTCTCTCTCCATCTCTCTGATCACTCCTAACTCCGTCACCCCATCTCTCTCCCCATCTCTCTGATCACTCCTAACTCCGTCACCCCATCTCTCTGATCACTCCTAACTCCATCACCCCATCTCTCTCCCTATCTCTCTGATCACTCCTAACTCCATCACCCCATCTCTCTCCCTATCTCTCTGATCACTCCTAACTCCATCACCCCATCTCTCTCCCCATCTCTCTGATCACTCCTAACTCCGTCAACCCATCTCTCCCACTCCTAACTCCATCACCCCATCTCTCCCATCTCTCTGATCACTCCTAACTCCATCACCCCATCTCTCCCCATCTCTCTGATCATCTAACTCCGTCAACCCATCTCTCTGATCACTCCTAACTCCATCACCCCATCTCTCTCCCATCTCTCTGATCACTCCTAACTCCATCACCCCCTCTCCCCATCTCTCTGATCACTCTAACTCCTCAACCCATCTCTCTGATCACTCCTAACTCCATCACCCCATCTCTCTCCCTATCTCTCTGATCACTCCTAACTCCATCACCCCATCTCTCTCCCCATCTCTCTGATCACTCTTAATCAACCCATCTCTCTGATCACTCCTAACTCCATCACCCCATCTCTCTCCCTATCTCTCTGATCACTCCTAACTCCATCACCCCATCTCTCTCCCCATCTCTCTGATCACTCTTAACTCCGTCAACCCATCTCTCTGATCACTCCTAACTCCATCACCCCATCTCTCTCCCTATCTCTCTGATCACTCCTAACTCCATCACCCCATCTCTCTCCCCATCTCTCTCACTCCTAACTGATCCTAACTCCGTCACCCCATCTCTCTCCCCTCTCTCTGATCACTCCTAACTCCGTCACCCCATCTCTCTGATCACTCCTAACTCCATCACCCCATCTCTCTCCCTATCTCTCTGATCACTCCTAACTCCATCACCCCATCTCTCTCCCTATCTCTCTGATCACTCCTAACTCCATCACCCCATCTCTCTCCCCATCTCTCTGATCACTCTTAACTCCGTCAACCCATCTCTCTGATCACTCCTAACTCCATCACCCCATCTCTCTCCCTATCTCTCTGATCACTCCTAACTCCATCACCCCATCTCTCTCCCCATCTCTCTGATCACTCTTAACTCCGTCAACCCATCTCTCTGATCACTCCTAACTCCATCACCCCATCTCTCTCCCTATCTCTCTGATCACTCCTAACTCCATCACCCCATCTCTCTCCCCATCTCTCTGATCACTCTTAACTCCGTCAACCCATCTCTCTGATCACTCCTAACTCCATCACCCCATCTCTCTCCCTATCTCTCTGATCACTCCTAACTCCATCACCCCATCTCTCTCCCCATCTCTCTGATCACTCTTAACTCCGTCAACCCATCTCTCTGATCACTCCTAACTCCATCACCCCATCTCTCTCCCCATCTCTCTGATCACTCTTAACTCCGTCAACCCATCTCTCTGATCACTCCTAACTCCGTCACCCCATCTCTCTCCCAATCTCTCTGATCACTCCTAACTCCATCACCCCATCTCTCTCCCCATCTCTCTGATCACTCCTAACTCCGTCACCCCATCTCTCTCCCAATCTCTCTGATCACTCCTAACTCCATCACCCCATCTCTCTCCCAATCTCTCTGATCACTCCTAACTCCATCACCCCATCTCTCTCCCCATCTCTCTGATCACTCCTAACTCCGTCAACCCATCTCTCTGATCACTCCTAACTCCGTCACCCCATCTCTCTCCCCATCTCTCTGATCACTCCTAACTCCGTCACCCCATCTCTCTCCCCATCTCTCTGATCACTCCTAACTCCGTCACCCCATCTCTCTCCCCATCTCTCTGATCACTCCTAACTCCGTCACCCCATCTCTCTCCCTATCTCTCTGATCACTCCTAACTCGGTCACCCCATCTCTCTCCCCATCTCTCTGATCACTCCTTACTCAGTCACCCATCTCTCTGATCACTCCTAACTCCATCACCCCATCTCTCTCCCCATCTCTCTGATCACTCCTAACTCCATCACCCCATCTCTCTCCCCATCTCTCTGATCACTCCTAACTCCGTCACCCCATCTCTCTCCCCATCTCTCTGATCACTCCTAACTCCGTCACCCCTCCTCTCTCTCCATCTCTCTGATCACTCCTAACTCCGTCACCCCATCTCTCTCTCCATCTCTCTGATCACTCCTAACTCCGTCACCCCATCTCTCTGATCACTCCTAACTCCGTCACCCCATCTCTCTCCCCATCTCTCTGATCACTCCTAACTCCGTCACCCCATCTCTCTCCCCATCTCTCTGATCACTCCTAACTCCGTCACCCCATCTCTCTCCCCATCTCTCTGATCACTCCTAACTCCGTCACCCCATCTCTCTGATCACTCCTAACTCCGTCACCCCATCTCTCTCCACATCTCTCTGATCACTCCTAACTCCGTCACCCCATCTCTCTGATCACTCCTAACTCCGTCACCCCTCCTCTCTCTCCATCTCTCTGATCACTCCTAACTCCGTCACCCCATCTCTCTCCCCATCTCTCTGATCATCCCTAATTCTGACATCTGGTTCAGGATGTTGATCCAGAGGGTAAGTATGTTAAGGGAAATATTGTTACAGTTTAATTTAACCATTCTTTTGTTTAAAAAATAAACACAGTTGGGACGAGGAACTGGAAGATGAGAAAGAGCAGTTCTCCAATCACATCTTTGAAAAAGAGCTGTGCTCCAATCACATCTTTGAAAAATACCTGGGCTTCAATCAAATCAAATCAAATCAAATCAAATGTTATTTGTGCCAAATACAACAGCTGTAGTAGAAGCCCTCACAGTGAAATGCTGAATACAACAGGTGTAGTAGACCTTACAGTGAAATGCTGAATACAACAGGTGTAGTAGACCTCACAATGAAATGCCGAATACAACAGGTGTAGTAGACCTCACAATGAAATGCCGAATACAACAGGTGTAGTAGACCTCACAGTGAAATGCTGAATACAACAGGTGTAGTAGACCTTACAATGAAATGCTGAATACAACAGGTGTAGTAGACCTTACAATGAAATGCTGAATACAACAGGTGTAGTAGACCTTACAATGAAATGCCGAATACAACAGGTGTAGTAGACCTTACAATGAAATGCTGAATACAACAGGTGTAGTAGACCTCACAGTGAAATGCTGAATACAACAGGTGTAGTAGACCTGACAGTGAAATGCTGAATACAACAGGTGTAGTAGACCTCACAATGAAATGCTGAATACAACAGGTGTAGTAGACCTTATAGTGAAATGCTGAATACAACAGGTGTAGTAGACCTCATAGTGAAATGCTGAATACAACAGGTGTAGTAGACCTCACAATGAAATGCTGAATACAACAGGTGTAATAGACCTTATAGTGAAATGCTGAATACAACAGGTGTAGTAGACCTCACAGTGAAATGCTGAATACAACAGGTGTAGTAGACCTCACAGTGAAATGTTGAATACAACAGGTGTAGTAGACCTTATCGTGAAATGCTGAATACAACAGGTGTAGTAGACCTTACACTGAAATGCTGAATACAACAGGTGTAGTAGACCTTACAGTGAAATGCTGAATACAACAGGTGTAGTAGACCTCACAGTGAAATGCTGAATACAACAGGTTTAGACCTCACAGTGAAATGCTGAATACAACAGTTGTAGTAGACCTTACAGTGAAATGCTGAATACAACAGGTGTAGTAGACCTCACAGTGAAATGCTGAATACAACAGGTGTAGTAGACCTTACAGTGAAAAGCTGAATGCAACAAGTGTAGACCTTACAGTGAAATACTGAATACAACAGGTGTAGTAGACCTCACAGTGAAATGCTGAATACAACAGGTGTAGTAGACCTCACAGTGAAATGCTGAATACAACAGGTGTAGTAGACCTCACAGTGAAATGCTGAATACAACAGGTGTAGTAGACCTTACAGTGAAATGCTGAATACAACAGGTGTAGTCGACCTTACAGTGAAATGCTGAATACAACAGGTGTAGTAGACCTTATAGTGAAATGCTGAATACAACAAGTGTAGTAGACCTTACAGTGAAATGCTGAATACAACAAGTGTAGACCGTACAGTGAAATGCTGACTTACAAACTTACCCTTAACCAACAACTCAGTTTTAAGATCAAATATGTGGTAAAAAAAAACAAGAAAAAAAAACAATCCCACCTTAGAAAAAGACCTGGAAAAGAAATAGAAAATAAACATGGAAGAAGAGTTGAAACGTAACACCACAAGGGCTCACTGCAGACAGAGAGCAGGGCCATGTCCCACATGCCCTATGGTCCCTGGTCTGAAGTAGTGGACTATATAGGGAATAGGGTTCCATATGGCTCTGGTCTAAAGTAGTGCACTATATAGGGAATATGGTGCCATTTGGGAGACATTGCCAGGTTTAAAGAAAGTCCATTAGGCTGTGGTAATCTTCTCTCTGATACAGGAGCATCAAATGGACTCTCTCTGTCCATCCAGAAAACTGCTTCTTATTAAAACCTTTCCTTCTGCTCCCTAAACCCTAAACCCTGCTTTAACAAGTACTCAGTGTATTATCTACATGATACCCCTGTAGGGGACAACACACACACACACACACACACACACATTGGCCCTTTCCCAGTTTATATGGAGGAGCTTAAACTAAACCAGCTGGAAGGACTGACTGACTGACTGACAAACTGGCTGACTGGCTGACTGGCTGGCTGACTGGCAGACCGACTCTCTGACTGGCTGACTGGCTGGCTGGCTGGTTGGCTGACTGGCTGACTGGCTGACTGGCAGACCGACTCTCTGACTGGCTGACTGGCTGGCTGGTTGGCTGACTGGCTGGCTGACTGGCTGACTGGCAGACCGACTCTCTGACTGGCTGTCTGGCTGGCTGGTTGGCTGGCTGACTGGCTGACTGGCTGGCTGACTGGCTGACTGGCTGACTGGCTGACTGGCTGGCTGACTGGCAGACCGACTCTCTGCCTGGCTGACTGGCTGGTTGCTCAGACAACAGGCCATGCCTGAGCTGCTGGTAAGACCTTTTAGAGGGATTTAGAAATATAAATATAACGGGAGGAGGAAGAGGAGGAGGATGAGGAGGAGAGTGGTAGTCCTAATCCTTCAAGGCATGAAACTAGAAGTCAGACATGGACATCTAAGACCCAGCCTTCCAGTCTTCCTTTGATGTTCCTGGATGGGGGATAAACACTTAAAACAGTGTGAGGTGTGCTGGAGGGCTTGGGCATCCAGACAGGGAGGTTGGGGCTAGGGCTTGGGCATCCAGACAAGGAGGTTGGGGCTAGGGCTTGGGCATCCAGACAGGGAAGTTGGGGCTAGGGCTTGGGCATCCAGACAGGGAGGTTGGGGCTAGGGCTTGGGCATCCAGACAGGGAGGTTGGGGCTAGGGCTTGGGCATCCAGACAGGGAGGTTGGGGCTAGGGCTTGGGCATCCAGAAAGGGAGGTTGGGGCTAGGGCTTGGGCATCCAGACAGGGAGGTTGGGGCTAGGGCTTGGGCATCCAGACAGGGAGGTTGGGGCTAGGGCTTGGGCATCCAGACAAGGAGGTTGGGGCTAGGGCTTGGGCATCCAGACAGTGAGGTTGGGGCTAGGGCTTGGGCATCCAGACAGGGAGGTTGGGGCTAGGGCTTGGGCATCCAGACAGGGAGGTTGGGGCTAGGATTTGGGCATCCAGACAGGGAGGTTGGGGCTAGGGCTTGGGCATCCAGACAAGGAGGTTGGGGCTAGGGCTTGGGCATCCAGACAGGGAGGTTGGGGCTAGGGCTTGGGGTATGAGGCTGGGGCAGGGACTGGGGTATGGGGCTGGGGCTGAATGAGGCTGAGGCAGGGACTGGGGTATGGGGCTGGGGATGAATGAGGCTGGGGCTGAATGAGGCTGAGGCAGGGACTGGGGTATGGGGCTGGGGCTGAATGGGACTGAGGCAGGGACTGGGGTATGAGGCTGGGGCTGAATGAGGCTGAGGCAGGGACTGGGGTATGAAGCTGGGGCTGAATGAGACTGGGGCAGGGACTGGGGTATGGGGCTGGGGCAGGGTTTGGGATATGAGGCTGGGGCAGGGGCTGGGGTATGGGGCTGGAGCTGAATGAGGCTGAGGCAGGGACTGGGGTATGAGGCTGGGGCTGAATGAGGCTGGGGCTGAATGAGGCAGAGGCAGGGACTGGGGTATGAGGTTGGGGCTGAATGAGGCTGGGGCTGAATGAGGCTGAGGCAGGGACTGGGGTATGGGGCTGGGGCAGGGTTTGGGGTATGAGGCTGGGGCAGGGACTGGGGTATGGGGCTGGGG